>NC_088877.1:3288305-3472544 GCF_032884065.1 Artemia franciscana
TTTTTTTTAGCCAAGTAATTACCTCTAAAACATTATATACTACTACTAATAATAATAATAACTCACTGCAGCACCAAGCCGCCTGAGGCCAACACAGCTACGCACGCTCCTCCTCCAACCTAATCTATTTAAAGCCTCCCTCTTTACACTTTCCCAGGAAATGTATGTATTTCTATATATATATATATATATATATATATATATATATATATATATATATATATATATATATATATATATATATATATATATATATATATATATATATATATATATATAAGTTTATATTATATATATATATATATATATATATATATATATATATATATAAGTTTATATATATATATATATATATATATATATATATATATATATATACATATATATATATTTATATATATATATATATATATATATATATACATATATATATATATATATATTCTGTGAAGGCTTTCAGACTTTTATAAGAATTAAAGAGAATATCAAACCTTTCGCTCTCTTCTGATCTTTTCTTAGTTGAAGGATCAGCTTGAAGAGGCATATTTCTCGCAGATCTTTTGCTGTAAGAAAATTACAAAGATAAATTCAAACACAAAAAAACATTCTATATGCATTCGATAAATTATATTCTAAACCTACTGAGAGTTCTATAAAATTACTTTTCTTGACTCGCGTTGTGCGTTTTAAAGATTTTACAAATTTTAAAGTACCAATGACATAGAAATACAAGTTTTTTTGCTCCTGGGCCTATATTCGTTCCATTCATATCTGAAAACAACGATTTCCTAAAATTTTGTACTTGGTTGTTTCAAAAATATAAAGTTTTTAGAATATATGTGTGTATTTCAAAGCTGGTAAAGCAATGATACAAAACTGATATAAATAAGCATAATAGATAATCAGATACATATAACGCACCATTTTTGTTATTGTTGCCACGTTTAGTCATGACAAAAAATAAGCAAAACTAATCGGTTAACATTTAATTACACTTTTCTTCCATAAAAATTAAAACATTGAAGATACATTGATTCCTAATACAAATAAAACCTAAAAAGAAAGATAAGCTTTCTTAAGCAGTTAGGTGAGATATATTTTTAGCCTACTTTTGCTGATTCTTTGCCCACGTTTCTTATTTTAAATTTTCGCTCAGTACTACCAAAAATAACATAACTTGTGTATCGAAGTCTTTCTAATTTAAGAACCATATTCCCAGTGCTTCCTAATTTTTTATGATATATATGGTTGTGTAAAATCGAATTATCCAATTCAAGCAATCAAATCCAACTTTGACTATGCTTGGCACTTTAAACCAGATCTTAGATGCACAAGAAGATATAAAGGGGAGGACACCCCCTCCCCGAACTTTCTACTCTTTATCTTTTGAAAGACGACAGATAAATATAACTGAAGCAACTAACAGAGCTCTAAACATACTTGTTCATTCGTAACTTACTTCAGAAGAGGATGCTAAGCTTACCTGCAGATATCGAAAGTCAGGCATCCTTTGATTAATCAATAGATAAATACAAGATCGTATCCAGGGATGTTAGGTGGCTGGACCCCCCTCCCCGAGTAATGTTTGTTCAACTCAAAAACGTAACAAAAACGAATTTAAAACAATGTCTTGATCTGTTTCCTATAGTTTTTTGTAGCCCTCCCAAAAAAAATCCTATTGTAACACCCCCCCCCCCACAAAAAAAATCCTGGATATGGCCCTGGATAAATATGCCCAGTTCTTTGCTGCATCATCAGGCTTGTTTGGACTTCAGTTTTCTATCAAAACTTGAATTTCAAATTAAATATTTTGAATTCAAATTCAGACAACACAGCAAAGAACCAATATAAAGTTGCTTGATCCACCACTTGATACCTAATTATCTATTGAGGTACAAGTGAGCATACGACACCTCCTTCCAATAATATTCAGGGATCATACAGATCATTTGACATTACACGCATACACTCTATCACAATACTTTGAAATGAATAGGTGCATCTAAGTGTGTATCCTTTAAAATGTCATGTTTTTAGTAAGAGTAAGGACAGGATTTAATACCTCATAGTTTAAAAATAAATTATTTAAAGAAAACTATATTATTATTAACACACTAAATGACATTTATACTTAAATAAACTTTTAGCTTATTACTCTTCTGGGGGATTTGTCTGCGTAGTTAACTGGTGAGCAACCAGTGATGGTTAAATGATAGGTGATATAAAGGTTGGAAAAATATAGCATTGTCAAAGTCAAAGAACTTCAGAAAAATGAGCTTTGTCAAGGCCAGCTTAGTATTATCAAGGTGAGAAAGACTTTGCATTATCAAGATCAGAAAATAGGTCAAGGATAACGCCCCCTTAATATGGTTAAGGACTCGGCAAAACCATGGCACTAAACGCTACAACTTTACTGAAACCTACCCCCCTCCCCCTGTTTGACACAAGCTGCAAGACGATTTATAATAGATTTTCACTACAATTTTTCACTACGGCCCACAAGCACAAATTATGAAAATTGAAACATCGAATTCGATGTTAGATTGTTTTCTTTGAAACTGTATTTCTTATTACAGAATACAGATTAATACTGGGGAAAAAAAATACCATTACTAATATTCGGAAGATAGAGCATAAAAATGATCTGGAAAATCCGCCAGCGTGATCAACTTCCGTAAGAGACAAGTTTGAAGTGGAAGAAAATCTTCATCATTACAGTGATTATCGTCTTCTTGAATACTACTTATTAGCCTAATGAACAGCTCCTTCCACATGAGACCCATCTCTTTCGGACCCATCACCTTTCAGACCCATCTCTTTCGGACATCAGACCCGTCACTTATAAGCCTAATGAACAGCTCCATCCACATCAGACCCATCTATTTCGGACCCATCACCTTTCGGACATCAGACCTATTAATGATAGGCCTAATGAATAGCTCCATCCACATCAGACCCATCTCTTTCGGACCCACCCCCTTTCGAACCCATCTTTTTCGGACATCAGACTCATCACTTATAAGCCTAATGAACCAACTCCATTCACAGACCCATCTCTTTCGGACCCTTCACCTTTCGGGCCCATCTCTTTCAGACATCAGACACATCACTGATAAGCCTAATGAACAGCTCTATCCACATCAGACCCATCTCTTTCGGACCCATCAGCTTTCGTATCTTTCGCACCCATCTCTTTCGGACATCAGACCCTTCACTTATAAGCCTAGTGGACAGGTCCATCCACATCAGACCCATCTCTTTCGGACCCTTCACCTTTCGGGCCATCTCTTTCAGACATCAGACACATCACTGATAAGCCAAATGAACAGCTCCATCTACATCAGACCCATCTCTTTCGGAAATTATTATGCGGCACGCCAGTACTTTAAAATCGTTTCTAGACATCCTAGGATTTTCCTTTTCCAGCATTGCACTTGATTATGAACTACATTTTTTTCCTGTCATAGAACAACAAAATAGAAAACAACATATTTCAAAATTGGACGTTCAAGAAAAGTTAAACATAAACTTGGAAATAAAAGAATTATCAGACAGCCGGCTTTTTACGCTATTATTCTTAGTTTACGACACTATTTTATTCATTTATTGAAATTATTTAAATAAATATTATATTTGCTATAACTATTGAAATTATTTGCTAACAACTTGAATGAAATTCTTCCTCTCTCCCTTTCGTTTCTCCATTCTCCTTGAAATAAAATATCCTAAGCCGAACGGAACAGCTACGATGAAGTTTCAAAAAAGCAATAATAAAAAGAAAATAAAAGCCGGCAGAATTTACTGATTAAAAATGTACAAATATTTACCTCGTAAATTTCATTGATCATGCACCGTTTCATTAGTTTATCTGCTGATATTTTTTAGAATGGCATTAACCTATTTGTTTCTATATTGGTGAACCTGCTATATGAAAAGATCGAACCAATAAAAAAATGACAGCAGAAACAAAAGAAACAACTCGACCAACAGAACAAAGTAACAATAGAAGTGGGTCTAATTTGTGGCCAATTACTTCTTGATTATATTTTTCAATAGCGTGTTAGATAGGTAGTTTGGGGTCTGCAAGGTGCCAGGATGGTAAAAGTAGTGAGATGGTAAAAGTAGCCAGGATGGCCTAAGGAGTCATGTTGATGAAATAATTAAGAGGGTAGGGTGGCCATGTCAGCTATATTTAGAAACCCGACGATAATGGGGATCAAAAACCTAAAAATGCATAAAAGAATATTTAACACAAAAATTTTACCCGTAATAGAATATGGAGCAGAGATATGGGGTGGAGAAACGGTGCAGCAACTGGAGTCCCTACAGCTCCAGTATTATAAAAGAGTGTTTGGTTTACATCAGACAACTCATTCACAGATTCTGAAAGGTGATATGGGCCTGTTTTCTTTAAAGCTACGTAGGTATATTTTAATGCTTAGATTCTGGTTGAAGTTAACTAAGAGTAATGAAGATAGACTAGTAAGAGTGGCATATGAAGAGATGTTGAAATGTGGTTTAAAAACCTCGTGGCCATCCCAAATTAAATCATTACTAGAAAAAGTAGGAATGCCTTATTTATGGAATAATGGTCTTTGCTCTCGCGATGTACCAGCAAATTTAGAAAGCCAGGTACGATTTATATTAGAGAGTCAGGAAATTCAGCATTGGCAAGGGCTGGTTCTTGATTCTACAACCCTACAACATTATAATCAGGCAAAACCTAGTTTTGGGGAGGAAGTTTATTTAAAACTTAATTTACCGGCTATGATTCTACGTCGTTGGATTCAGCTTAGGGCAAATTGTCTTCCAATCCAGAAAAGGCAAAAAACGTTCGACAAAAATAAAATGATAGTTGGTCCTGATAGGCGGTATCTTTGTCCTCTTTGTAAAGATGATGATGAAGACTTGGATCATTTTCTCCGGAAATGCCCGGTGCTCTTGGATTTACGGGAAATTTATTTGCATGGGATTAATTTGATGCTTCCAGGTATTCTACAAAATAGTAACCCAACCACAATATTTCGAGTGGGAGTATATATAGAAAAATCTTTAATAAGAAGAAAAAGTTTTATATGATTAATTTCTTTTGTAGTTAGATTAGGTACTTTTTGCGTTGAATTCTGTTTTTTTTTTTGTGCGTGTTCGTACTGTTGTTAATTTCCTTGCTTGTCTGTTATTTATTTATATTTTGTGTGTATATGGCCCACGGGTTTTTGAAATACACTTATCTATCTATCTATCTATGTTGTGAAACGGAAAAAGAGCAAACTATTTTTAACAGGTCACATTTTGTTAAAATTTTTCAAAAAGACGCTAAGTAGAACGTGGGAGAGACCGACTGCATTGAAAATTCTGTTTATTTACTATAGTTTATTCAGAAAGAAAAAGAGATTTTACATATACCAAATCTTATGGCTCAAAAACCTTTAGATTTTTTTACTGGCTTGATACCTCTTACAAAAGAACCAATCAGCTTCCTGAAACGGTCCCCAAAGAAAATACACTTTCCTTTCTGTCAATATTTTTTATTCAGTGCTTGTTAACCCGGTTTACAAGGGAGGGGCTATTCATCTCTCCATAAATAAGGAATAGTATTACTGGCTTGCGAAAAAAACGTCACAAAATTAAACCAATGAAATTGAAGCGCAATTTTTAACTTACCCTTCATTTCGCCTTTGGAACAATTCTTGCCAAACAGAAAAGAATGATTTACTTGAATCCTTAGCACCAACATTCGAGTTCAAGACATTTTGAAGACGAAAACTTTTTCCTTGCAAGCGGAAGAAGTACAATGTTGCCAAACATGACCGTATATCATTTTCTGCCTTTTCACATAATGCAAGCAGCGTTGCTAAATCTGTTTGGATATCATGCTCCTGGGATATTTCTAGCAGTCTGTTTGCCAATCTGAAAATTTATAAGAAATTTCAAGCTTCAATGTGATAAATACAGCAAAAAAAAATAATAATAATAAACAGAAAAAGTATAATAAGTATAATAAATGCATTATAGCATAATTATACCCATATAGTAGAATAAATATTATTATATGTAAAATTCTGGATAAGGCTCTTTGGGCAATTTTCAAAAGTAGTTGCGTTAGGTGAATGAAACTTGGATGAATAGATAGGGGTAGAGAGAGAGAGAAAGAAAAAACGGAAGAGAGAAAGAGAGAGAGAGAGAGAGAGAGAGAGAGAGAGAGAGAGAGAGAGAGAGAGAGGAGAGAGAGAGAGAGAGAGAGAGAGAGAGAGAGAGAGAGAGAGAGAGAGAGAGAGCGAAGAGAGAGAGAGAGAGAGAGAGAGAGAGCGAGAGAAGAGAGAGCCTCATTGATGTCCATGAAAGGTCTTTTAGAGTGCCCCTATATTCCCTCCCTCCAAGGAACACTGAACATAGTTTTTTTTTGCTGAGTACTGATTAAGAAAGATTTAAAGATTTGTCAAATTATTTCTTAAACTTAAAAAAAAAAGCCTTGACATGGTTTAAGATCCGGTTGAGATTAAAGGAATTGCGTTTTCAAAAACTTAAGCCAATTGGGAAAGAGACATTAGGTCCATCAGCTGGCCCAATGTACTTCCCCAGAATTATATTTTAGTACTCCAAATATTCAGAATGTTTTCGTTTTCCAGATGCTTCTGGTTTCTAGTAGCCAAAAATTTTCTAAAAGTAGTCTAAAACGTATTACCTTTTTGAAAGTTAAATTTATTTAAAATGCATTATTTTTCATTTTGTCACTTTTAGAAACAGTTTCAAATTGCAGCTCTTCAGATCAAAATATCCTCGACTGCTAATGCTGAGTACCAATACCACAGGTTGCTTAAGTGACCAACTTGAGTCATTATAGAAAAAACTTGTCCACGGAATCCTGAGCCGTCCTGGCTAAGTGGTTGGCGCGATGGGTTGGGAATGCTTTGTCCGATGGACGCGGGTTAGATATTTGGAGAGCCCTATTACTTGGTTTGGAACGGGGGTCAGTGAAGGGGGGCTGTAAGATCAGCCAGAGTTGACCCAGCTCTAAATGAGTACTTGAATAAGTCTGGGGAAGTTAAGCAGGAAGGGTTTGAGAAAGCGCAGGATGGCTGACCCCCAGGCCCCCGTTCCACTTCCTGGATGAAAAGTAGCTCCAACGATTTAGACCTTAAGGGTCTAGTGTCGTCATGGCTACTTACTTACGGAGTTCTTTGCGAGGCTATGCAGATTGTAAATCGGTCTATATACCTTATAACAACAACCCCTTTACGACCGTTGCTTTAGTTTGGGCTGCAAGTTTTGTTATTTTTTCTGAAAAATAATAAACAAAGAAACGCTTTATTACCAACTATGATGAGACAAGTAAATGCAAGATCAGAAACCAAAGATATATTAATACCACTTACCGTGCTCATAAACGCTTCTCAAATTCATTTGTGCCTTATTATACGTTAGTTTTTAATTAGCGCTAGTTCAGTGTATATTTTTATCTTATAAACATGAGCACCCTTAGTTGGAATTCATTCTTAGTTACGAGAGCTGTATCAATAAAATGATTCCACTTCTCATATTTTCCATATATTTAATGAAAAAAAAACTAGCTTTTAAAAACAAGAAGCCAAAATTCAAATATTTTCAAAGACTAATAAACAATTTCTTAAGCATTTCAAGTGTGCTTACAAATCTTTGAGGCATTCTTATTTTTCTAAAATCGCGATCAAATCTACCAAACGTTTCTCAATGAGGGCTAGAGGCTAAAAACTGGACTAAATATTTTTGGCTGAAAAGCCCATAATCTCTTACAGAAGAATTTATTCGTTATCAAAAAAATTGTTCAGTTGGATATAAGTACGTGAACACCAATGAGACCACGCCAAATATTTTATTGTGACGTGCAATTATAAATGCGAAAAATATGAAATTTCATATCCTTTTGGTGGCCCCTTCTCCTGGTAGTAGGTCACAAGCCCCATCTTAACCCCCACCTCCCCTTTACTTCAGCTATTTTTGCTCTTTCTCAAACACATTTATAAATTTTTGTTCAAGCGTAGGCCTATTTTTGTCTACTAACTGAAAAATCTTTTATTTTTTTACGTCTGTTTTATTATTTAACTTTACCTACTTTCTACTTTTACTGTTTTGTTCTTCCTTTTTTAGCGATTTCTCTTAGAAATGAGCCTCCAACAAACAAATGTTGACACTTGATTGAAGCAGTAATTAATGAATAAAGAAATTAAAATGAATGCAATGAGTGAATTACAAAATTCTGCAATCAATAAATTAATTCAGGTTGATGATTCTTTCCTTTGACTCGTCACCTCTTTTTCCTTCTTCTTTTTTTCATCCTAGCTCTTTACCGTTTTAAGTTTGTTTTCCATTTTTCAAGTCTTATGTTTATAGTACTGATCACTGCTTTTTGCTTTTGCTATTTGTATCTTTCTATTTTAGGCAATTTCATCTTTCGTTTAATAAGTAGAAAAACCTAAAAAAAATTTGACGGTAAACTTACGAAAGAAAAGAAGAAACATTAAGAATCCAACAACCTGCATAATTGATTAGAAATTCCAAACAAACTTATAAAACAATTCAGAATTGAAGACTTAATAAAATTTTTAAATCCAATAAAACAAAATCTGTAATCACTGGGCAATAAAAAATACATTTTCGATGTATCCAGACGATATAGGTTCGTGATCTTTTAATTCGGAATTTTGACTTTTATTTTTTAGTTTTTTATGAATTGTTTGAAATTCAAATATTTTTTTTACTTTCTTATATTTTTTTTTACTTTTTTGGAATTTTGATAATTAAATAATTTTTGAATTTTTTTTTACTATTGCTTCGGAATATTTCGGAATTTGGAATTTTATTTCGGATTGGCAATTTTTTTTTGTCTTCTGCGCATTTTCGGCAATTCCATAGTTTAAGCATCGTTTCCATGTAAATCTAATTAAGAATCTGAGTAGTAGGCCTCAGTCCTAAAATCAATAAAAAGGAAGCAGAACCTTTGGAAGGAGTACAAAAAAAGACCAAATAAGGCCAAGTTAGAAGCATTTAAGTTGTACCGTAATTTTCTGAAATCAATTATTCGCAGAGCTAAAACAGTATATTTTACAAAAAAGATTTGTTGATTGCGGTAAAAATATAAAAAAGACGTGGGACGTGATTAAGGAAGTTAGTCGGCCATCCATGAAACCATAAGGTCTCCCTAAGTCTCTCATTGTAGATGATCAACTTGTAACAGAAAAAGGCCAAATTCGACGTCATATGAATAAATTCTTCGCGGAGATAGGGAAAAAAACTGCTAATAGCGTTTCTTATTCCTCTGTGTCACAGTCTTGGAAGCAGTTCTTAGGTCCCTCGTGCTTGAAATCAATGGTTCTTGGGGAGGTTACGGTGCAGGAAATTAGAAATATTATTCTGTCTTTAAAGAATTCTTCAGCAGGTTTCGACCAAATTTCTGCTAAAGTAATTAAACATATTCTTCCATTGATTATCACCCCAATTTACCATTTGATTAATAGGTCATTTGAACTAGGAGTTCAAATGACCTACAAATGACCCCAACGTCTTAAACTTGCACGTGTTATAGCTCTCTTTAAAGGAGGTGACCGAAAGGATCCTGGGAACTACAGGCCGATCTCTCTTCTGTCAGTGTTCTCTAAGATATTTGAAAGAGCAATACTCAAACGTCTGGTGAGATTTCTTGAAGCTAAATTTTTTTTCCATCAGCATCAGTTTGGGTGTCGCGCATAGTATTCTACAGAACATGCTTGTAATAGACTTCTTCAGTTTATACGAAGATCTTTAGATTCTAATCTTATTCCTGCAGCCATTTTTCTTGATGTAAAGAAAGCTTTTGACAGCCTAACACATAAGATTCTCATTGGTAAACTTTGTCATTTTGGTGTCCGTGGGGAAGCATTGTCTTGGTTCTCGTCATACCTAACTGACAGATCTATCGCCACAGATGTTACAGACGAAAAAGTTCCAATTGAATACGGAGTACCCCAAGGTTCTATTCTTGGGCCAACCCTCTTCCTCATAGATGTGAACGATCTCTACCGACTTTTTAACACCCCAATTAACAATGTTTGCTGTGGATTGTGTCACAAATCTTACTCTCAGAGTACGTTGGTGTTCACACCTGATAGTCAAGAAGAATTAATAGTATTTGCAGATGACACTACTCTAGGTGCTGCAGCTCCGGAAGAATCATCCCTTATTCTAAAGCTTCAAGCAATGACTGAGAAAATACTCTTTTGGTTTGACATAAGTCAACTAACTTTAAATGTAAAAAAGTCCTACCTTCTTATTTTTTCTCGTAAAGGTGTGAGCTGCCCCACAATTACTGAGCTTCATACACCAAGAGGCTCCATAAGTCGTCCCCCGGATCGATATGTGCGATTCCTGGGAGTTCTTTTGGATGAAAATTTATCATTTAAGTGGCATGTTCAAATAATAAGAGTGAAAATTTCCCGTGGACTTGGGATCATCCGAAAATTAAAGCGTTTATTTCCTTTCCCTATCCTCCGTCTTTTATACTTTTCTCTGATTTACCCTTATATATGTTACTTTTCGTCTGCTTGAATGTCTACATTTCCCTCGGTACTTGCTCCTATTCAAAATCTTTATGAAAAAGCGGCAAGAATTCTCCAGTCGGCTACACACACTCCTCTTGACCTCCTCAAAATTAAAGATATTTATGTTTTATCTCTATCTTCGTTGGCATATCAATACTTCCAGGGAGATCTCCCATGTTGTTTTTCGGGACTGCTTTAACTAGTAGGGGAAGTAAATTTGTATATGGTTCGTAACCGGGAGGATGTGATGATTCCAGCTAGTCCCTCGGTTCGTTCAGACTTCGGCCTGGCTGTGACTGTGGGGCGTGCTTGGAACTTGGTTCCCGCTGAGATCCGGCAGTCACGAACACTTGGCTCCTTTAAGAGACAGATGAAAAGTTTCTTATTAAAGGCTTCTTATTAAACGTTTCTTATGGTTTATTTATTTATTTATTTTGGGGGGGGGTGTTGTTTTGTTGGTGTTGTATCCTCGATGACGCGAGAATTTTAATTTGTATTTTATTGTCGGGTGATGTGAGGGTGGTTGTTTCGTGGGGACTGCTGGTGAGTTGATTTCTTTTCCTTACATATTTATATTTAGATGTTGGTTAGTATGTTTATGACAAGTTTTATGATGCCTTATTTATTGTATGCCGTTTCCCAAATAACGGGCCATTGAGCCCTTTGGGATATTGCTTTTGTTATTGTTATTTTATGAAAATAAATAGAACTTGAACTTGAACTTGAACCTTTTACAAACTTGAAACAATCATAGTAAAGATGAGGATTTTAAGTACTCTTCGTTTTAGCCAAGCTAATACTGCAATTGATTAGGATTCGTAAAAGATTTTAAGCCCATAAAATTAGATCTTAGCTAGAAACATACATGAGCAGCTTTTAGTAAATTAATGTATAGTAAATGAGGAAAAGTGATAAATCTAAAGTCGTGAGTATAAAAATCCATATAACGAGTATTTTCTTAAGTTGGAATCCATTGGAGTAGGCTGGAACTTGAGTGCCATCTTTAAACCTCAGCTTTGCTCTGATTGGTTAAAATCAAAAAGAGTACAGATTCTTAGCTAAAATCAGATGGCGAAGGTTTTTTTCTTTTCTCTACTACAGTGGAGTTGGTTCAAAAATAACACCACAAGCTTTGTGTAGATGAAAAGCGCAATATCTAAGCCATTGCTCAAACGTGTCTTAATGATGGGGTAAAGAGGTCATTACGAGTATGAAGAAATTTGGGCCCTCTTTGTCTTTTTGTAAATCACCACCCAGTGTTTGATGACATTAATAGACAGTATATGATATAAAAAGGACAAACCTCGAGCTTTCAGTTGGTGGGAAACTCAATATCAAGGCCACTGCCCTAAGTTGTCTTAACGACGGGGCATAAAGGTCGTTACAAATACAAATGATTGGCCTCTGAAGAACCTTCGGGCTCCCTTTTTTCTTTTTTCCTTTTTGTTTATCACCATCTTGTGCTTGAAGATGGCTAATGAGGAAATTAACAGCTGCTGAAGGTGCCCCATCAATTTCATCAATAATTAGGCAGTTAGGGCGGGGGTCCGAGCTGACAACTGATTTCATTTGTGTGGCAGTTTCAAGTTGTAACTTAAAAGCTTCAACGGTTCTGTCATCACTTGCATTCATCTCAACAACATTGTACCCTGGAAAAGGAAAGAATTATGTCAACGACTGAATAAAAATAGAATACGTTCAAGACAAATATTATTTGTACAGCAAATTGAGGACGGTCTGAGTCAGTTATCTCAGTTGATTTATATTTTCGAAGTGATAATTGACTTTTAGCATAGGCTATTTTTATTATTAAAACTATTTATCATATATAAATTAAAATTATTTGGATTTTATCCAATTATCAATTTAAGTACTGAGTAATCACTTAAAAAAACTTATCAAACTGAAAAAAAAATTCAAGAAGACAATTTCCAAAGGTTCTGTAATCGTCCAGATGCCACAGAAGGAAAATAATTCAAATAATAGCAATAATAATTTATTTATAACCCATAAAATACATAAAACTGTGGAGTAAACACAAAAACAAAAAACAAGAAAAAAACATAACAACATAAATAACATAACAACATAAAAGCATACAACATAAATAAATTACCTCAATTCAAAAAATGGCCAAAGAGGGTCAAAAACACCAATCATTTGCTAAGTTTCAGGAGTATACCTGTAGATAATTGTTTCAGTCGCGAAGGCGCATCAACGATGTCAAATTTAGAAACGACTGTATGATTTCGATACCACCGAGGCAGACGCAGCACATACTTGCAATACTTAAAATATCCGGAGCGTATTTTCTTTGTACCCTTCTTGCGAAGGAGGAAAGCAAAACCAGAAAGATAAAAAACAGCAGGGGTACAAAAACTAGAATAAAGACGGCATAGTCGTTTTCGGTTATACTGACCACAATTTGGTGAAATTTTTCCGTAACCAACCCACATACTTTTCAGCACGCTGGACATAATAGCGGAGAGCAAGTAGACGAAAGTGACGTGGAAACAGAGAGACCCAACCATTTCATACTTGCTGAACATCTTTTATACTTGTGGCCAGGCCTGGATTTATCAATAGGTCCCCTAGGCCCGAACCAAGGGGCGCATATTGCGAGGGGGGTGCAACAAATTATCACTGAGTGATTTTTTCTTAACGAAAACTGAACTGATGTGATTTATCGTCAAAATGTCAGGTGTACTCTGGTACCACGGGGCTTATTCACAGAAAAGTCATTTTAAAAACAACATACGAATTCCGTGGGCACTTAAAAAATATCAGATTTCTCCCAAGAATGGCAGCTGAGGATTCGGCATCCCCTCTCTCTTTCATTACTTTTGCTTCGTCAGCTGCATTTTGCTCAGTGCTTCTAGTATCCTCGAATTTTCGGGGACTTCCCAAAAAATCTTGCAAAAAAGGAGCGGCAAAATCACTTGGGCCTAAAGCCGTCAAAGCTTTCAACCCGAACCTGCCTGTGGCAGATAAAACCTGGAAAGTGAAGGCTAAAATAAAGCACTTCAACGTCCAGTAAAAATGATTATTTTTACGATCGATCAGTATCAATAACCCCAGAAAGCAGATTATTATAGTCGCCCCTATTAGATTTACTTTTTGAAAACTCTCAGCTGTCAAAATGAGTGGTCTAGGTTTAAACTACATAGTAGTTTGAATTCTTTCAACAAGCACTACATGGGATAAACATCTTTTTTGAAAATAAAATATAAAAGAATATAATATATAATATAAGGGAATAATCTTGGTAATGGGAACTGAACAACGGTTTGCTTCTATATTTATTTGGTTCTCCAGAGGGGAGGGGGTGTTTGCTTCGTAGACAAATTTGGCACCTTGAATTCCTCTGGATTCTTGGAATCCAGTGCCTTGAGAAGATTGAGCAATCTCATCATGAGATTTGGAAAAGCATTGCTGTCAAACCCAACCCACCGTGATATTCTCTCCGCTGATGCCCCGCCAAATAGAAAGACCAAAAAAAACTCGAACTGACACCTATACGTGCACGAACAAACCGATATTGTAACTCATTTGTGCCGTATTTTATGTCTATATTTAACATGTAATGCTGTAATGTTTATGTTTATCTAAGTTTAATATGTAATTTTGTGACAGTATTTTTAACTTCTATGTTTAATATGTAATGTTTGTAACTATAAATTAGCCACGAGCTACGAAAGTTGTCTGTAATAAACCGTTCTCTGTGTAATAAACTGTATCTGAGGCAGGTAAGTAAAGTGAGGGAAACAAACAGGCATTTTACTATCTAGCCATCAAGTGCTTATTTTTGTGACAAATCTAACAAGTTTTTCTTTGTTGTAAGATTCTTTATTTAAATCAAACATACAACACAATAAACAACCCAACCACGGAGCAAAGCTAGGTCATGGGTGAAACACTTAATCAACATAACTATAACAAAAGAAGAAGTAGAGTCCCTATTAGGGGTAGGAAGTGTTCCGAGTTCATATGTTTGAGATCACCACGTTGATGCGACAAATGTCAGTCTCCTAATCACACAATATCCAATTGTGACAGGTCTGTGCACTGTTCTCTTTGTTCTGAGCAGCACGAATCCTCCACTTCTTCCCCCTGCCAAGTAGCGAATCCAAAATTCACCAACTGCGGTAGCCCCCGTGTGTCCTTTAGCCTCAAATGCCTGTCAAAGAAGAATAATATCCCTAAATGATTGAATCGAGAGGCTTAAGTTTATGCTCCTTTGATATTAATGTGAATAAAGATAAGGACCGCACAATTAAACAGAAAATGTCAGACTGCGACATTTTATTTCTTCAAGAGCATTTTCTCCCTTTTGTCAGTGTCAATGCGTAGCGAAGGAGTAGTGCGCATTACGTGCTCACTATAAATGCCCAGCGCACCAAAGGGAGACTCTCTGTTGGTCTAGCTTGCATCGTTAAGCGAAGTTTGTCGGATCTTTCGCCTTTGCTCTATAAATCTAATGATAATTTCATTGCAATAAAAACCAGTGATTGTGTGCTCATCAATGTTTACCGGCCACGTGACCAAAAACACATTGCTTCCCTCACTCGATTTACCAGCGCGTGGTCCTCTGTGGGGAATCTTGTCACAGACATAGAAAAGCGTGGCTAAAATTGACTTTTTATCGGTGATTTCATCTGTGATGTGCTTAACCAGTCCACGCATACTGACCTAGTCTTATTTTAGATTCCCTCACAAATAATTATCGAACCGTGGAAAAAGACCTCGATTACAGTTACATTCATAATAATGGGGCTTCATCTAATATTGATCACTGCATTCGCTTTACTGCTATATCCTGTTCGACAGTGCTCGTGGATGAAGATGAACGTGATTATGACCCCATACCCCTAGCTATTGCCCTCTCTATGAATCAGACTAGCCGTAATTTGATAGGCACAAGTGCAAAGAAGTGGAACAGAAGTGAGAAGAATTACAAAAGAGATTGGTCGAATGCTAATAATGTTTTATATATTGCTATTCTAACTGGACTCCTCGCTAATGTCCGAGTCCCATTCTACCTGCTATGTACTGGTGCTTTCTCATAACTGATCATAGCCGTTGATTTTTGAATTAAAATGGAATAGTTGTGTTGAGGTTCTTTCTGAGGATTCACTGTTCATCACGCTGGGTTGAGCAAATATATTTTGGAATAAAATGGAATAGTTGTGTAGAGTTTCTTTCAGGTTAAGCACGCTCGGTTCTTCCCTTATAATTGAAAATTTTCCAATATATTTGATAGCTGGGAAATATATTGAATAGTACATCGGGAGAGTGGCAAATATATTGGAAATTTGGACTTATACTCAAAAATGGATTTAATCGTGTTTTATGCTTGTACATACGTCGGTACCCCATCTAGATGTTTGTGAGCATAGCAATATTACTATTTATAGTGATTTTATTATTTGTTTGCCTATGCGGATGCCTTTCTTATTGGATTAATAAACGGTTTGTTATCTTTTAGCAAGTCACGCCTGCCTAGAGTCTCAGGCAGGTTGGCCGAAATTTTAAAATTGACATAGGACCATTAGATTCCCTGAAAATGAGAGGTGAACAAGGAACGCCCACCTATGGTCTAAGGCAGGATTCTGCAATGAGGGTAATGATTCTGCAATGAGGGTAATGAGGGTAATGATTCTGCAATGAGGGTAATGATTCTGCAATGAGAGTAATGATTCTTCAATGAGGGTGATGAGGGTAATGATTCTGCAATGAGGGTAATGAGGTCAGGTCAGGCAAGGCAATTGATTCAATTTATAGCTCGTTTGGATTTGAATGTCTAGTATTACCGTATCATTGAATGCTTAAAACGTGCTGAAGAAGTTGCTGTGCTTCTAATCTGAGTGCGTTCTAATACCCGTAGTTCTATCTGGAAGGAACATCCTGAATTAAAATCCGTCAAGAACCGTGCTAAATTGTGGCTGAGGACGTGGATCACCTACGGCCGAACAAAGAGAGGACAAGTTTTTTATTTAGAACAAAGGTCTAAGCTGCATTTTAAACGTCAGTATTCGCTATAACGGCTCTAAATTTACTAAAGACGTAGCTCAATGAAGACGTGTTATTAATTCAACCAATATGAACCAATATGGTCATACCAATATGGTCAACCAATATGGTCTGCTGACAGTGGTGTTTGTATTTCTAGTGACGCTTGGCTTTATCACTTTATGCCTTTATCCCTTTATCCCTTTATCCATTTTTTTGGCTTTATCCCTTTATCACTATAAAGGGATTTTTGACGTAATTAATTATAACGTACAGGGAAGTTATTCAACCCGAAGTAATAATGCTAGAACCATTTGGAAAATATTTTAGTTTTAAAGATTGTATTTTAATGTGAGTTCTTTTATTTTATTCTTTTCAGTTGTTTTGCTGCGGACGGCCCTTGGATGTAGGGTCGAGATATTCATCTAAACTTGCATTTCACTATCTTACATAAAAAAAAAATCCCTATTGATCTATTTGTTGTTTAAGAGATATCCATGAGAAATATCTCACTTTTATACGTATGCAACCTGCTTTATAAATATATTTTTCAAAATTTATTGGGGGTGGGGGGGGTTTACTTTATGTTTTTAATTTTTCCTACAATTTTTTTCTTTTTAAAAGAAAGTAATAAAAAAAAAATCCTCCGGATGGCGGAATCTTCCAAAATCTGAAATCTTAGGTTTTCTTGTATTTCTGAGCGCTTCTTATCCATATTATAAAATAAAGGTTAGTTTTATCAATGACCCTCCCTCGACTCTCGAGAAAGTTTTATTCTTGAATGGTTAATTATATTAGTATTGAATACCAAGTACCAAATCTTTGGTATTTCAAAATTTAGGGAATGGGGGTAAATTTCTCATTTCTTCAATGAAAATACCAAAAAAAGAATTTGTCAAGATCTAGGAAGCCATTACACATTAATATTTTAGTTTTAAAGATTGTATTTTAATGTGAGTTCTTTTATTTTATTCTTTTCAGTTGTTTTGCTGAGGACGGCCCTTAGATATAGGGTCGAAATATTCATCTAAACTTGCATTCCGCTATCTTATATAAAAAAAAATCCCTATTGATCTACTTGTTGTTTAAGAGATATCCATGAGAAATATCTCACTTTTATACGTATGCAACCTGCTTTATAAATATATTTTTCAAAATTTATTGGGGGTGGGGGGGGGGGGGGTTACTTTATGTTTTTAATTTTTCCTACAAGTTTTTTCTTTTTAAAAGAAAGTAATAAAAAAATCCTAGGGATGGCGGAATCTTCCAAAATCTGAAATTTTACGTTTTCTTGTATTTCTGAGCACTTCTTATCCATATTATAAAATAAAGGTTAGTTTTATCAATGACCCTCCCTCGACTCTCGAGAAAGTTTTATTCTTGAATGGTTAATTATATTAGTATTGAATACCAAGTACCAAATCTTTGGTATTTCAAAATTTAGGGAATGGGGGTAAATTTCTCATTTCTTCAATGAAAATACCAAAAAAAGAATTTGTCAAGATCTAGGAAGCAATTACACATTAATATTTTAGTTTTAAAGATTGTATTTTAATGTGAGTTCTTTTATTTTATTCTTTTCAGTTGTTTTGCTGAGGACGGCCCTTGGATATAGGGTCGAGATATTCATCTAAACTTGCATTTCACTATCTTATATAAAAAAAAAAATCCCTATTGATCTATTTGTTGTTTAAGAGATATCCATGAGAAATATCTCACTTTTATACGTATGCAACCTGCTTTATAAATATATTTTTCAAAATTTATTGGGGGTGGGGGGGTTTACTTTATGTTTTTAATTTTTCCTACAATTTTTTTCTTTTTAAAAGAAAGTAATAAAAAAAATCCCAGGGATGGCGGAATCTTCCAAAATCTGAAATCTTACGTTTTCTTGTATTTCTAAGCACTTCTTATCCATATTATAAAATAAAGGTTAGTTTTATCAATGACCCTCCCCCGACTCTCGAGAAAGTTTTATTCTTGAATGGTTAATTATATTAGTATTGAATACCAAGTACCAAATCTTTGGTATTTCAAAATTTAGGGAATGGGGGTAAATTTCTCATTTCTTCAATGAAAATACCAAAAAAGAATTTCTCAAGATCTAGGAAGCCATTATACATTAGTATCTTAGTTTTAAAGATTGTATTTTAATGTGAGTTCTTTTATTTTATTCTTTTCAGTTGTTTTGCTGAGGACGGCCCTTGGATATAGGGTCGAAATATTCATCTAAACTTGCATTCCACTATCTTATATAAAAAAATCCCTATTGATCTACTTGTTGTTTAAGAGATATCCATGAGGAATATCTCACTTTTATACGTATGCAACCTGCTTTATAAATATATTTTTCAAAATTTGTTGGGGGTGGGGGGTTTACTTTATGTTTTTTATTTTCCTACATTTTTTTTTCTTTTTAAAAGAAATTAATAAAAAAAATCCTAGGGATGGCGGAATCTTCTAAAGTCTGAAATCTTACGTTTTCTTGTATTTCTGAGCACTTCTTATCCATATTATAAAATAAAGGTTAGTTTTATCAATGACCCTCCCCCGACTTTCGAGAAAGTTTTATTCTTGAATGGTTAATTATATTAATATTGAATACAAAATACCAAATCTTTGGTATTTCAAAATTTAGGGAATGGGGGTAAATTTCTCATTTCTTCAATGAAAATACCAAAAAGAGAATTTCTCAAGATCTAGGAAGCCATTATACATTAACTAACTGTTGGGGTGGCCCTTCGCGCCACCCCAACAACTAGTTGGTGGGGGCACTTCGCGCCCCCCAAGCCCCCCCCGCGCGCGTAAGTCGTTACGTGCCATATTAGTTACGCGCCATTGTAGTCGTCACTTATATTCCCTGTGTCCCGGTGTCCTGGTCGTCATTTGTGTCCCGGTGTCCCGGTCTGCAATTTCTCTTCGAACATTCCCTGTGTCCCGGTTAAGTCGTTACGCGCCATTGTAGTCGTCATTTATATTCCCTGTGTCCCGGTGTCTCGGTCGTCATTTGTGTCCCAGTGTCCCGGTCTGTAATTTCTCTTCGAACATTCCCTGTGTCCCGGTCGTCATTTATATATCCCCCCTGTGCCCCCGGCGTCCCCGTTGTAGTTGTGTCCCTGTGTCCCGGTCGTAATTTAAATTCCCTGTGTCCCGGTCGTCATTTATATATCCCCCCTGTGCCCCCGGCGTCCCCGTTGTAGTTGTGTCCCTGTGTCCCGGTCGTCATTTACATTCCCTATGTCCCGGTCGTGATTTGTGTCCCGGTGTCCCAGTCTGTAATTTCTCTTTGAGTGTCCAGGTCGTCATTTGTGTCCCGGTGTCTCGGTCTGTAATTTCATCAGTTGAAAAACATGACGTCAGTCGACAAACAACTTAGGGTTGCCAACGATACAAATATTCGTTGTACCAAAGTAAAATAAAACGTGCCTTATTCGCCCAAAATTTCCAATTTACTAAAACTTGAGTTTAAGTTAACGTTCGCCAGCAAAGAAATATTTCAAATGTTTTATCTATCAATTTATTAAAGAAAAACTCAGAACAGAGCCTTTGAGTCTACCGTTTTCCCTAGGACGTATAAAGGATGTTTGTTCGGGGGGGGGGTTTACTATTTTAATTTTAACGTGTCAAAGACTTGTTTATACGTATTTTGTTGTGTTTTTACGAATCGGACAAACATTTCAGGGGGGTGGGTCAAACTCCCATCCCTGGATACGGCATTGTCTAGAATTCACCCATTTTTTTTCTATTAGCCCCTTATCCGAAGAAATAAATTCTTACGTATGTGCCTGACGGAGTGGGAGGGGACTGTTTTTATTTTTTTACGTTCAAGACCGAAGGGTGACTGTGCATCATATCTGCTTCTAAGCATCTTAGGCTACTTCTGGTGAAATAGCCCAGCATCTACCAGCCGTTTGATATTGGCAGCTAAAATCTCCTCATTCATGATTAAATAGGAAACTATGCCCATATAAATTTTAAGAAAATCGGAAATCATCAAGCAAGAGCCACCATCACCTACCACAAACAAACAAAAATACCAACTTTGGGTCAAAGTATCCTAAAAGGTGACAAAAGAAAAAGAAATACTACAGTCCACAAAGAAGTGTCACTACCAGCAAATTACTATCATGGGAGGTAACACTAAGAAAATTATATATTGAATACACAAACACCTCCTAATAAAAGTTGTTTTACCTGCATGGGTGGCAACAACATGTGCCAGAGTAGTTTTCCCCAAACCTGGTGGCCCACAAAGAAGCGCCACCTTCTGTATCGGTTTTCCCTTATCATCTAACTCTTGAATTACACTTTCATCAGTTGTTACAAACTTCTTTTGGAATTTGTTGCCTCCTTGATACTGATTTCTTTGTGTCTGATCTTCAGCAACTGCGGAGCCATCTTGCAATCGAGGACGGATTTTGACCTCTCGGTTAAAGACAACTTTATCCCAAAGTTTTAACCATCTTAGGAGGGCTCGATTGGTTGCCTGGAATATCAACAGTTATTTAACGGAGCAACCGAAACTAACAACCAAAAACTTGAACTTCCTCGATGGCATTTCAAGAGTTTTAAGGTTTTGTGCACATCGTGGATATTGGTGAATCACTCGATTTTTTGGTTGTTAGATATTTGGTTTTAATTCTTCATATTTTGGCTTTTATTGAATTTTATTTGTCTTTTAATTTTGTTTTCTTATTTATTTTTATTAGGTTTTTTTTTAAATTGACACTCCGCGTTTGTTTTTGGTTTTTTATTCGGCCCTTTTCAACATTTTCTTTAATTATTTTTTGTTGGCGCTGAAGAAGAGAGGCGATCGTCCTTTCGAAATATTTGTTTCGTGTCTTTTTCAGTATTTTCATTTAGCCTTAAAAAGCCCATTTTTGATCATTTTTTCTTTAAGGCCAACAGTTATTTCAGTTATGATTAATTATCCCAAAATATGTTCTTAATAGATTAAAAGATGTTTATGAATGGTTATTAATAGATGTTTTATTATTTCACAGATCCACTCGCAACCAAAACAATTATTTGGGAGAATGAATACTTCAGGAGCGGGTTTCCCTTTATATTTTCAAAAATTATACCCTAAATCTTTCCCCTGGCGCACTCACCCTTGAATACTTGGTCGCTGATGATGTGATTCGAAGATAGAAAATATGAACCAAATTATTATTGTCTTCACTTTTATTTTTTTTAAGATTTAATATGCATAATCACTTTTGCCAACTTTGTGCTTCTGTGCTAACTGTTTTGTAAAGAAGTCACTTAGCTAAATTTTTTACTTGATTGTGCTTCAACGCATTTTTCTCGTGACTTTATCAACCAAGTGCACCACATGAGGGGGGCGAGTGCAAAATGGCAAAATTTTAAGGGCCCAAACTTTTCGACACGAAAAGTGAGACACTTAAAATTTGTGATTCATAAAATATTTTCCGAGTCGAAGATCCCTTCATATACAAATACTGGTCATGTTGTGCATCCATAATCTAGTGCACCAAACTACTGAAAATTGCAAATAACAATGCCTAGATAGATTGGAAAAGGAAAATAACTCAAAAATAGCTTTATGTTCTCTTATTCATGCCTTAATTTGATATTCCGTCCCCACTATAATCATGTGGCAGCTGAACCTACCAAAAATATGTCAACTTACTATGCAAACGGGTGAAACAAGGAGACAAGTAGGATGACATTCTTCGGGGGGGGGGGGGGTGGGGGGGCTAAATTTTAGATAAATTAATTTTTAACTTATGAATTTAGCTAGCAATGATGAGTGATAAAAAGCGTTAACCAATGAAAATAAATTAGAGAGTGATATGAAACATAAAAAAAGCTCTCATAATAGAAATTTTAGATTTAGAAAGAGATTGGCAACTTAATGGTTGAAGGAAAATAATGGATTATTAGACATAATCAGTAGGTAGACAATAGTCTCATTACCAAGTTAACATTATTAAAATTAATCTACCAAGCTAAAACTACGATAGGAAGAGTTTTTAAATTTAAACTTATTTGTCAGGAAAATAAACACAAACTTTTGAAGCGGAGATTTCTTAAAACTGTAGCGATTTCATCGAAATACAATCAATTTTACAAGGTTCAAAAAAGAACAAAGAAAAAACTAATAAACCACAAAGGAGTTTAAGAATAATAAGCTTGGATGGTCAAAATCGGGACCTTAAATTTTTGAGGCATTCAGCGTTTTAGCAGAGTAAAAGACTGTCATTGAGAGGGGGAAGATTAAGATCATCTTTCAAGTAAATAAGAAAACAAATAAAAAAAATGGAAACCATGTAATAATTGCAGTGTGGTATGCTATCTGATTTCGATTGTAGCCTAAATAAAGTCGTGTTAGGTAGCTTGTAGGCTGCAGCTACACAAACTTTGTCCCAACTAAGGTAATAACAATAGGCGTAAGTTTTTACACCTAGACCCTACCAAATACTAATATTTTCTGTAGTTTAATATATTTTTCATGCAATTAACCTGTTTGTACACGTTTTGAATTTTGGGCCCCAAAATACCCCCTCCCTCCTCCAAGGAACAATTCCCACATGAGTACCAACTGCCTCATAAGCTACCTAATTTAGTTGTATATTGTTAACCAGAACAAAGCCGAAATCGTAATTATATATATTTCCTCAATGTCAAAATAAATTTGTTTTTACAAAAAAAAAGTAAGAAAAGTACAAAAAGGGGCTTTTCCTCCTCAATAACCCGCTCTTTACACTAAAGTTTTTTACTGTTTTAAAAGGTAGAGTTAAGAGAAAGAGTCAAACTTTAGCGTAAAGAGCGGGGCGTTGAGGAGGAAACCCTTTCATATACGGAGTAATTTCTGTTCGTTTTAAGTTTTAATGTCGCTCCTTACTTTCATTTAAAATAACTTGTTTTTTGTTTGTTTAATATTTAGAAGGATCTCGTGCTTTAAAGCTCTAATTTTAAATTCCGACCAGATCCTGTGACATTGGGGGGAATTGGAGGGGGGATCGGAATTCTTGGAAAACGTGAAATTTGGGGTATTTTTATCTTACGAATAGATGATCGGATCTTAATGAAATTTGATATTTAGAAGGAATCCATGTCTCGGAGCTCTTGTTTTAAATCCCGACCAGATCTTTTGACATTGGGGGGAGTTGGAGGGGGAAATCTTGGAAAACGCTTGGAGTGGAGGAATCGGGATGAAGCTTGGTAGATAGAATTACAAATCATACAAATTTGTATCATACATCTCCTTTAGAGATGGAGGATACCGCTGCAGTCGGTCTTCTGAAGTAAATACACTCCTGGAAAAATGACCAGTACATAAGGATCCACTAGAGGATTATTATCAGTTTTCTTGCTCAGCATCAAAATAATAGAAGATATGCCTTTTCGTTTGGAGAACATTACGAATTTCTTGAATAGAATCTCTAGAAATTTAGTAGCTCTAACCTTGCCAAAATAATGCGAATAATCAAACTGATTAAAGAGCCTTGGAACACACTTTAAGTATTTTTACATCGAATTAGATTATTCTGCAAGTTATAAGATTATTGTATTCGTTGTTTGTCTATTTTAAATGTTTTTTAATACTTTATGCATAAAAAATGCCGCAGAGCAAAACTTATTAGGCATTTAGCTATCAGATAGCACCTGACTCATAGTGATGGCTAAAGAAAATATATTTATAAAAATACAAATAAAGAAAAAAGGTAAAAATAAATGAAACATGCAAAAATTATTACAGAGAAGAGACGACAACTTTTTTTATTTTATTCGAATACATATTCCTGTATAAAACTTTACCGTCTTGGTTTTGCAGAATGAATCAAATCGCTTATTAATATTTCTTTCATTTTACACTTAATTGACAATTTACTGGAAAAAAAATTTATTCACAAAATTTATTCAAAAAATTTATTCGATACTTCAAGACAAAAATTTAAATGTATATCAATCCCCCATTCAGAATAGGATAGAGTTTAATTAAAAAAAAAAATTCTTTCATAGTATGGTTGTCATATCATATCGAAAGAATTGAACTTCACGTCGAATATATTCCATTGTACAAAATACATAAATGAGATGAGTCAAAATTTAGCTAAAACGTCAAAAAGAAAAAGTAAATAAAAAACAAAAAAATTAATGATTAGTTTTTCCTGGCTATTATACAGCTCGACAAAACTCTTGCGATAATATTTAGCGGAGATGGGAGTCAGTTTGGGCAATTTTTGAGATGTCATGCGAGACGGTCTGTTGTGGGCGGGCAGGTAGGGTTCGGGGGTGATGGAACGTAATCGGGGAACAGACAGGGTCTTGGTACCGAAACGAAGGCACAGGAGGTTCCTTCTCTCAGCCAATTAGTGCTTTTCTTAAACAAAAAAAAACTCAACATGCATGCTAAAAAATCCAGCATCCGAAAAATCTCTTATAAAATAATTCTATAGGAGAACTTAAGAGATATTCACTTCAATCAGATGAACCAACCAGGATCCACGTAACATCACTGGCTAGTTTTCATCCCAAGAAATTTACCGTCTTCTGTCAGAGCGACAGTATAAATATTAAACAGCAGCAAAAATTCGGCTCAGAGATGTGACACATCACAGCTCAAGCTTTGGCAAGTTACCAAAGCGTCAAAGCAATAGCTTCAGTTGCTACGTGGCATTCAATGAAATCATAGCGAAGGTGGAGTTATGAAGAGAGGTGTGCGACTGATGTGTCCCAAAATTCTTCAATGGAGGGTATAGAAATATTTGCTACTGTTTAATATTTATGCTGGGATCAGAGCTAGGCTTTACATATCTGATAACAGCTTTACCTAGAAGAAGTTTAATGATAGGCAAAATCGCCTAAGAACTCTGATGCTACTAAAAAGACACTGAACTTTGATGCCTAAAAATTTTGTTATAAACAAAATTGTCGAATGTTTTTTATACGCTTAGAATCCATTTTTCTTGAATAGGAATAAGATCTTGGCACTTAGCTAAGATAAAAATATGAGCAATAATTTTTTTAAACCTTACTTTTAATGCACTTTTTCTAACATGCACTTTTTCATTTTTTAAAATGCATTTAAGATACTGCGAAAGGAGCATTTTTTTTTTTTTTTAGTTTATCCGTGGAGTTATGCTATTAAAGAATACCCAAGGTTTGAGAACGAAACCTCTTTAACTCCAACGAGGTTTGGGGAAACAAAACCTCTTACCCATCCAAAATAGAAATCCCACCTGTATTAACGAGGCGTAATCCAAACAAGACCGATCTGCATGGACAAATTTAATATGTATTTTCCTAATGATTTATTTTAATAATCTTTAGGTAGCCTTAGTTTAAATAAAGATAAACGGAACAAACCCTATATTAAAGCAAGAGGAGAGACGAGGGCTCTTTGGTATCTTACATAACATGCGGCATATTTTAGACCATATGCAAGATTCCATATGCATTTTTGTTTTCTTTTTTTTTAATTTCATTTCTTGTTTGCATTTAATGTTGTTTTTCTTATTTCTCTATAGTTGTTTTTTTTTTGTGCGTGTGTATGTTTATTTAATTTTTTATATTTATTTAATGCAAAAAAAAATTTCTATAGTCATTATTTTTCGTTTTTTTTTGTATTTTTTTTTTGTATATTTCATTGTTTTTACTCTACATTTTAATACTTTTACAGTGTTTTTGTGGTAAGAAATAAATTATTATTATTATTATTATATGTAAAATTCTTGCTTTCCATTTATTGTATTTGATTTTTGCGATTCTGATAGTCATAGAGAATCACTGACCATGGAGCCTTTTGAGAGGGAATAAGAGCATTTTATTTCCATTCTGTATTTATTGGTGAATAGAACTCTGAACTTGTTCCGTGATTCTAACACGAACACAGATGTAGTACCTTCTTATTTGTTTCTGCTAAAAGACATCTGCAATGGCTAGGGAACATTATAGCTAATAATTCATTATCTCTAATTAACTATCATCTCTATTGTTAATTATTAATCATCTACTATCCATGTTTTATTTACAGTTTTTTTTTTAATTATATGCACAATTATGTTTTTGGCCCAACTTTCACTAAATTTCCCACGATTATTCCCGACAAATTTACAATTCCAGAACTACCCAACATCTCATAGTTCTGATGTCTCATTTGAAATTAGGCCAACGGTGTGAGTGGGATTTAGTTTGTGTCATACTGGTCCCAAAGTTTGGAATTTAATTCCAATAGCTGTGAGAAATTGAAATGATAGAAACCAATTTCTGAAGTTATTAAGAAATCATGTTGCTGGTCGTTGGTTAAGATGGTCGTTGGTTAAGGTCGTGCTGGTTGCTGGTCTCCCATAATATTTTCCGTTGTGAGTGTTGAAGTTCGATTTCCATAAGAAGTGCACATTAGTCTAAGCTGAAGTAATGACGGTTTTTTTTCTTTTTCTTTTTTTGGTGATATACCACGCGCTAAAGTATGCCATTAGGCATTTGCGCTGTTTTTTTATATGGTTTAATTATTGTTGTATATAAACATGTATCTATCTATCTATCAAGTCAATTTCTAACAAATCAATTACTTCACTTCAAAGAACACAGTTTTTTTAGTTGTCATTCTATCATATAAAAATGTTGTTTTTTAGAATTAGGAGTATCTTGGCAACATCCCATATTTGCAGCCCTTTACTAGACAACTAGGTTTCCAATCGTACTAAAAGAACTAACCTCATGACTTAGAAGATCGAAATACTTCCTGGGGCGATAGGATTCAAGCCATGAAGAATCACCTGATTCAACTTTATTTTCTTTGTGTCTTTTCCTCTTTCTAAACTCCAAGTTTCCAAAGGATTCTAGTCGCTTCTCCAGTGCCTCTTTCTTCTCTTTTTCTTTTCTTTCTTTCTGAAAATGTAAAAATAAATAAATTATAAATCAACGGGCTTCATGAATGGTCCCACATAATATCTAGGCCTAGAGCTCTTTAAAAAACGTTCCCCAATACTCTATGTACTTTCAAAATTACAAGTAATTTTCAGGAATGATATAGCCCGCAAACAAAATCCTTGTATTTATACGGGCTAACAAAAACTTTGGTGTCCAGAGTAAAACTAAATTATGTAAATTTTTGGATGCTTATCGAGTGCCTCTTTCTTAGGTACTCACGTAAAGTTTAATTAGATATCAGGGAGACAATATCGACTAAAAAAATTTTCCTTTCTAATAATTTCCATTTACCAAGGAAATAAGATTCCATGTGCTCCCTGGCGGAGAGAAGGTATCCCGGGACTTTTGAGCGCCTCTATAACAAACCAGAGGCTTCGCGACCAGTTCCACAAAGTATCTAGATTCTGAGAACTCTTCAAAAAATATCTAATGTTCTTTCAAAATTATCCATTCTTTTATGCAATAAAATTGCAAGAATAGAAAAAAAATTACGGAGATAAAACAGAAAAGAAATAAAATAAAAAAAAGGAGAAAACTATGCAATATAATCGTACTAAAATGCAGGAATAATTCAGTGCGTACGAAATAATAATATTTCGTACGAAATAAAAAAGCAGGAATACGTCACAAAAAATATTACGGAAATAAAACAGAAAAGAGATAAATAAAAAAAGGAGAAAACTATATAACATGATCGTACCCTCCCATTTTTTCCCAAAAATAAGCTAGAAAGAGAAAAGGATTCTTCAACCAAATTTTTATATATAGGTTTCTTATCCTATACTGCCTTTGCATTCACAATTAAAATGAAAACATAAATATAGCAACGGACAAACTTTTAATCAAGACAGTGAATTAAATAAAATAGTAAAGTCATTCCTAGCAAACAGTTGTAAAAGTTTTAAGACATGTTCTACCGGGCTATCTTTTTTTATATAGAGCTATTCGTATTTTATGTTTTTTATTTTTAGTTGTTTATCCTACTTTTAGTTGTTTATTCTATTTAGTTCACTGTCAAACTAAGTTCACCCGTTGTCATCATTTTTATCGTTGTTATGTCATCATTTCATATTTGATTTTCGACATAATTAGGGTGAAGATTCAGTATTGGTTTCATGACTCACCAAAGTTTCACAAGTCTTTCCCTTGATTCGCCACGCAACTTATAGCCTAAAGTTGTCACTCAAGGCGCATGCATCAATAAATAAAAACAAAAGCATGAGCTTTCATCCACTATACCATACTATACATAGTATATGTGTAGTATAGCATATACTATACCATACTATACATTCCACTATACATACACCATACTATACTATACACAGCAAAGCTCTACTACGCCATTCTTAAGGTTTGTTAGAAAAGTGACTTAAAACACAGAAGAAGAATTTTCTCTTTTTTTCCACAAACTTTAGAACTACTTAGAAGAACTTGGCTAAATATTGATAAAGCGAATGAAAGCTCTATAGTTACTTGGCAAACCATCTTGGGGTGGTGAGCTCCCCATTCTAAACATAACCTTAGCCCCATAATAATTAAACTTTAATATTGAAAAAATGTTTCATGATTTCAACCTTTTCATGATAATAATTAATGTTTTGGGCACCATATAATGAATCAAATATTTTGCAGCAAGCACTGATGTCACATACTGATCACTGATGTCAGCACTGATCACCAAAAGGAAATAGAGCTTCCAGAGTCATTGATGGCGCATAGGGTGTCAAATTGACATTTTAAATGTCAAATTGACATTTGTCAAATTGACAAATTTACAAATTGGGTTTTTTTTACAGGGACTGGTGGCGAGTTGGTTGCCCAGCCTTGTGGCAGCTGGAATCAAACCCCTGACCCCACATTGCCAAGACGAGCATCCATCCACTGTGGTACCATAGGCTTTAGCCTACCGTCGAATACATCGGCAATCAAGCAAATCTTACATAAAAATTAAAAGGAAGCCAAATAAAACAAAAAAGATTAAAAAACAGGGAAAAAAAATAGGACAACACGCCATATACCCACAGAAGGTGAAACAAGTGGAACGTTAATTTTCATAACCAAGAGAAAAAAAAGGACTTGGAGGTCACTTGCTACAAACAATTATTACCGAGCACAGCAAAAATTACAGACAGAAACCTTTTACGTCCTGTGAAACTTTTAACGCATTCAATTTACGCCCTGTAAAGGATTTGAAAAAAAAGTGAAGATGGGCAAAAACCAGTTTTGGACATTACAATGAAGATGTAAATTGCGATAATGTCAATGGATTAAGCATACACTGATAACCATAAACTATTGCTAAAACAAAAATCTAAAAATACATCAAAATTTAACAATTCGGCCCTTAATTCATATTTATCATAATCAAATCTAGCTTGAATTATTAAGGTTTAAGTGCAAGGCCTACACGACATGTTAACATTTTGGAAAAAAAAACATTGAAATAGACACTACCATTTTTTTTTTTTTAGCCGCTGAGCACAAATACTTTTGACTTCTAATAGTGGCTATATATATAAAAATAAGTTGTCTGTGTGTGGATCTGTGGATCAGGTGACGTCATGTTTGTCCGCATATGACGTCTGAATTATTTCACACTAATACAAAATAAGAAAAAAAACTAAAAAAGGTAAAAACTACAAAAAAAAACTAAAAAGGAAAAAAAACTAAAAAAGCTAAAAAACTAAAAAAAAACTAAAAAAAGGTAAAAAACTAAAAACTAAAAAAAACTGAAAAAACTAAAAAAAGGCAAAAACTACAAAAAAAACTAAAAACTAATAAAAAAACTAAAAAATCTAAAAAACTAAAAAAACAAAAAAAACTAAAAAAAGGTAAAAAACTAAAAAAAAAACTAAAAACTAAAAAAGAAAAAAACTAAAAAAAGGAAAAGACTGAAAAATAAAAGAGAAAAAGAAAACTAAAAAAATATGAATAAAAATACAAAAAAAATAAAAAAAGATAAAAACTACAAAAAAACTAAAAAGAAAAAACGAAAAAAAACTAAAAAAGCTAAAAAAAATAAAAGAAGCAAAAATCTAAAGAAGGTAAAAACTACAAAAAAAAAAGAAAACAAAATAAAAAAATCTAAAAAAGCTTAAAAACTAAAAAAAAACTAAAAAAAGATAAAAAACTAAAAAAAAAACTAAAAAAATGAAAAAACCATAAAATAAACTAAAAACTAATAAAAAAAAATAAAAAAAGCTAAAAAACTAAAAAAACTAAAAAAAACTAAAAAAGGTAAAAACTAAAAGAACTAAAAAAGAAAAAAAACTAAAAAAAAGGAAAAAACTGAAAAATAAAGGAGAAAAAGAAAACTAAAAAAATATAAATAAAAATAAAAAAACTAAAAAGATAAAAACTTCAAAAAAAACTAAAAAGAAAAAAGAAAAAAACTAAAAAACCTAAAAAAGGTAAAAACCAATAAAAAAAAACTAAAAACAAAAAAAGGGAAAAAATTAAAAATTTATTTCATCATAAGTTTTCAACTGACGAAATTACAGACCGGGACATCGGGACACAAATGACGACCGGGACACCGGCACATAGGGAATATGAATGACGACACTCAAAGAGAAAGCGACCGGGACAAAAGGAATGTTCGATTAGCAATCAACAAAGCACCGGGACACAAATGACGACCGGGACACAGGGAGTATAAATGACGACCAGGATATAAGTAAAAAAAACTAAAAAAAACTAAAAAAAAGGTAAAAACTACAAAAAAACTAAAAAGAAAAAAAAAGAAAAACTAATAAAAAAACTAAAAAATCTAAAAATCTAAATAAACTAAAAAAGAAAAAAAAATAAAAAAGGAAAAAAATAAAGGAGAAAAACAAAACTAAAAAACGAATGTATATACAGACCGGGACACCGGGATACAAATGACGACCGGGACACAGGGAATATAAATGACGACCGGGACACAGGGACACAACTACAACGGGGACGCCGGGGGGCACAGGGGGATATAAATGACGACCGAGACACCGGGACACATGGAATATAAATGACGCCCGGGACACTCAAAGAGAAATCACAGACTGGGACACCGGGACACAAATGACGACCTGGACACAGGGACAAAACTACAAAGGGGATGCCGGGGGGCACAAGGGGATATATAAATGACGATGGCGACACAGGGAATGGTAGATTAGCAATCACCATCAACAAAGCTCAAGGGCAATCATTAGAATCATGAGGTATAGATCTGAATACGGATTGTTTTCCCATGGACCATTATATGTTGCATTTTCAAGAGTCGGTAAACAATCTATTTATATGCACAGACAATGGGACAGCAAAGAATGTTGTATATTCGCAAGTTTTACGTAGTTAAAAACATATATATATATATATATATATATATATATCTATATTCACAGGTGGGACATAGGGACACAACTACAATGGCGCGTAACTAATATGGCGCGTAACGACTTACGCGCGCGGGGGGCTTGGGGGGGGGGGGCGCGAAGCGCCCCCACCAACTAGGTGTTGGGGTGGCGCGAAGCGCCACCCCAACAGCTAGTATATATATATATATATATAAATATATATATATATATATATATATATATATACCTTGTAAGTTCACCCTTTTAAAGCCTAAATGGGCAAAAAATACCTGAAAAAGACAATTTTTTGCTGACGGAAACAAAGAATGAAGTTGAATAAAGCCTCTACAATTATTGGTTAGGCCTATGCAAGTTAAATCTATAAAACTAGTACAAATAAATCGACTGATGATTTCTTTCTGTTTTCACAGGACAATGAAAAAGAAGATCTTTACTGAAAACACAAGAAAATACAGGACTCGTTGTAGAATAGAATTATAATACGATTTAGTGCATTTTTAAGATATAAAAACAAAATATTTTTGTTTGTTATGCACACGTATATGGTGCATAGGCGGATGCACCATATACATCGATCCACCATAGTGTAAATGCATAGGCGGATGCACTATGAAAAAGAAGATCTTTACTGAAAACACAAGAAAATACAGGACTCCTTGTAGAATAGAATTATAATACGATTTAGTGCATTTTTAAGATATAAAAACAAAATATTTTTGTTTGTTATGCACACGTATATGGTGCATAGGCGGATGCACCATATACATCGATGCACCATAGTGTAAATGCATAGGCGGATGCACTATGAAAAAGAAGATCTTTACTGAAAACACAAGAAAATACAGGACTCCTTGTAGAATAGAATTATAATACGATTTAGTGCATTTTTTTTTGCAACAAAATATTTTTGCAAACAAAATATTTTGTTTGTTATGCGCACGTATATGGTGCATAGGCGGCGAAACACTAACTCTGTTTCATTTTAAGCTACAGCTTCGTTCTTTACTTCCAGTAGAAAAACTTCGTGTTCCTAATTAGTGGAAGGTAAGACAGGTAAGAAGGTAAGAAGGTAAGATATGAATAAGCTATATTCCATACTGCTTATACCTTTTATTATTCTTCTAATGGATTTACTTTTTTCTTCAGTTATTTTACAATTTTTTTCCAAGGCTATCTTCCTACCACACGAACAAAGTCCTGTTTTTTTAAGTTGATTTAAAGGTTTTCATATTGATTTTACGTTTATTTTTTGATTTTGAGATTAGTCCTATGAGCTCTTTACCAGTCTTCACCCCGCTTTTTACAGTTTTTTTATTATTTCTTCTTTTTAGATTTTCGGCTTTTCTTCTTTTTTCTTCCTTTTTTTATTTTATGATTAGTTTGATGGACTATTTTTCCATCCAAGAGGAAGAAAGTGTCCCTTTTTAACTTGATTTTCAGGTTTTTAGATTGATTTAAAGTAATTTTTTTGAGTTTTTCAGGAAATTTCTACCAATATTTCAATGGGCTACTTTCCCGCCGAACTGACCACCCACCCATCCAACTGCATTCCCATCCGACTCCTCCACTCAGATTTATGTAATAAGCGAATTTATGTTAAAAAAAAAATTGACTTTTTAAATCCATGTAATATGACAGAGAATAAACAGCAGCAAATTTGTAACAGATTTATATTTGAACCACACTTGCATGGCAACAATTCTCTTAATCTTACCTCTTTTTCTAACTGTAATTTTAGGACAGATATAGAAACGCCTAAAAGAGTCCCAGGCTTATGGCTCTTTACATCGGAGATGTGCTGCAAAACAAAAAGAAGATACATTAGTAGACAGCATAAGTTAGCAACAGTGAAATTTTAGGTTTTTTATATCGAAGATGTAATATTTACATCGGAGATGCGCTGCAAAACAAAAAGAAAACACATTAGTAGACAGCACAAGTTGGCAACAGTGAAATTTTAGGTTTTTTACATCGAAGATGTAATATTTACATTGGAGATGCGCGCAAAACAAAAAGAAAACACATTAGTAGACAGCATAAGTTGGCAATAGTGAAATTTTAGGTTTTTATATACGTCTATTACTTTGTTTTATTATTTTTCTATCTGTTTAATTTTTAATTTATTTACCTTTTTCAATTGTTCATTTACAATTGCTGTCTGTTATCTTTATTTTTCAAACATATCTAAGATCAAATGGGTGGAATAATCAAAGACTAAAAAGCTGCAAAACAAAAAGAAGATACATTAGTAGGACAGCACAAGTTGGCAACAGTGAAATTTTAGGTTTTTCTATATTTGTTTACTGTTTTGTTTTATTATTTTTCTATCTATTTAATTTTTAATTTATTTACCTTTTTCAATTGTTCATTTACAATTGCTGTCTGTTATCTTTATTTTTCAAACATATCTAAGATCAAATGGGTGGAATAATCAAATACTAAAAATCTGTTCTTTCATTGCGCTCCAATCATAGTTGTTGAACGTCATTCTATTCACAATATGGCTGAGCCCTGATTTATTGGAAAAATGAGACGCTATTTCCCTTGAGAAATGATTAAAAGTGGCTTAAAGTGTTCTGACCATTTGATAAATGTTTATTTACGAGCCTGCAGTTATACACAAATGGAAAAGAAACTAAAATTAATAAACAAGCAAATCAAAAAGTACACTTAACTCAACAATATCAAGCACAACAAAGCTAATATAACAAAGAAAAGCAGTATAATAGAATAGAAAATAGGGCAATTTTCTTAGGCTTTTGATGAGTAGGACTAAACTTGATGAAACTTATATATTTAAAATCAGCATAAAAATCCGATCCTTTTGATGTATCTATTGGTATAAAAATTCCGTTTTTCAGAGTTCTGGTTACTATTGAGCCGGTTCGCTCCTTATTTACAGTTCATTACCACGAACTGTTTGATAAAAACTACTTATCTTCTTTATTTAGATTTTCTATTCCTGCGATCAAAGTGCAAAAAAGAAATGGAGGGTACCGGAAGCAGTTTGCTGACGAAAGCGTCTTCGAAATTGTTCTTTGGTAACAGTATTTTTGTTTTTGTTTTTCTATAATTTTTTTTTTTTTTTTTTTGATGGAAAATAAACATGTAAATCCATAAAATATAAAATATACTTTAACCTACACTATTTGAAGTCACCAAGTGTTTTCCTTTTTAAAAACAAGAATTTGACTAAACTATTAAAACTACACTATTGAAGAAAAATGTCACCTAGTGTTTTCAATTTTAAATACAAAAATTTGACTACACTGTTTGAACAAATATTGAAGAAAAATGTCACCAAGTGTTTTCCTTTTTAAATCAAGTGTTTTCCTTTTCAAATACAAAAATTTGACTACACTATTTAAACTACACTATTGAACAAAATGTCACCTAGTGCTTTCTTTTTTAAATGCAAAAATTTGACTACACTATTTGAACTACACTATTGAAGAAAAATGTCACCAAGTGTTTTCCTTTTTAAATCAAGTGTTTTCCTTTTTAAATCAAGTGTTTTCCTTTTTAAATACAAAAATTTGACTACACTATTTAAACTACACTATTGAACAAAATGTCACCTAGTGTTTTCTTTTTTGAATACAAAAATTTGACTACACTATTTGAACTAAACTATTGAAGAAAAATTTCACCAAGTGTTTCCCTATTTAAATACGAAAACATTTTGCTTCACTGATCAGCAATTTTGCTTCACTGGGGGATCTTTGTCCTTTAGGACATAACTTGATTGATAACGCAGATCCATCCGGCAATAATGCCATGACAGGTCAACTTTCATTACTAAGAAAAGAACATATTGAAAGGTTATACATATTTATTTGCCATATTTTTTGGCCATATTTTATGGTCTTAATAAGAAGAAGATAAGAAAAAAGATAAAAAATTATCTTATGCTTAACCTAATAGAAAAGTAATGTCCTGACTAATGAGCGTAAACATCGAACAAAAAAAAATACTAAACAAGCATAAATATTTTTATAAGTTTCAAAAAAAAAGATTATAATGAGTAGGGGAGGTCAAGGTTGAACTGGAAGTGTGTTGAATCGGACACCCTTAATTACTGAGACACTACTTGGTGAAAAGTTCTACAATAATTAGTAAGAGTGCCATCTAACCTTTATGTCTCAAGGAAGAAAACCTAGTTTGGTTTATTAATGCTATCAAAAGTTATACTGGAAAAACTGTTTAAGGTAGGTCATTTTTTTTTTCTGACACCTTGCACACTATTGTGCAAAGCTGTAAGTATAACATCAGGATTTTTTTTTTGTTGCTACTTGTTTCTCAAATTATTTGGTCGTTGTGCTATCTACCTTTTCGTTAATCCTCTTAGTCCGGATAGATTTCTCTGTCGGATTGTGATGGGACAAATCCGGACACTTCTTTCCCTCGAGAGAGAGACATAGAGAGACATAGAGAGAGAGAGAGAGAGAGAGAGAGAGAGAGAGAGAGAGAGAGAGAGAGAGAGAGAGAGAGAATTAAAACTGCGCCATTGCAATCTTAAAAGCCGAAAATATCATATAGGAGAATTACAGTCCCCCATCTTAAGCAATAAGGAAAATCACTTCTTAGCTGTTTACCAAAGGTTGACGCCCTATTTCAGGAGCCTTTCATTTTTGGACATACGATTAAGAGGCATTGTGCTTTTCGTCAAAAAAAGGTATGCAGAAATTGATCTCAAGAAAGTAATGATTCGACAACCTCCTCCCCCCCAAAAAAAACGTAAGGTAAACAATCGCTTTTCGGACAAACTTTCTTTAAAAATTTTATAGATGAGTAATTTGCCTATAGACTGTGTATCTGACTGACTGACTGTATCTCAAACAGTAAGCTATACGAAAAATGTGGTTCAACCTAGCTTTCTAGGGCTATAATGCAAAAAAGGATGAGATGGCTAGAACACATTCTGCGGGACAGATTGGCAAATATTGTAATTGTCGGCCAACCGTCTAGGGCCCTAATTCCCAACGTGGGGCACAAGCCCCACCGGTGGGGCATGGCAATATTTTGGTGGGTTATGGGCAGGACGCGCATCCTCGAGATGACTATACATCAGAGCCTCAATTTTGAACAAAAAAAAAATTGAAGTGAATGATGTCTCATTCAGATAAACTTAAAGAGCAAAACAGATACACGATAGTAATTTAATGACGTCATACATAGTATTAAGAGTGTTGTATTCAGACAAAATTTTCATTAGTATAAAGTATTTGTAGCGGACGACCAAAAAAAAGATAGCTAGTTAATTGCATTTTAAGCTTCCGTCAGATGAATACACCTAAAATTTTGAATAAAGAAATTTAAATTTTACGAGGGGGCCATCAGGATTTTAGAAATGGCTAGGTGGGGCACAGCCCAATATCAGTTGGGAGCCACTGGTCTAGGGCTAAACGAAAAGCAGGTCATCCTCTGATGGGGTGGAAGGATGTCGTAAGAAGAGATTTTAAGAAAAATGGGAACTTCTGGGGGGGGTGTAAAAGGAGGGCTTTGAAAATATTTGGATGGAGGGATGGGGAGCTTTAAAAAGATTGGGATGGAGCGTGCGTAGCTGTGTTCGCCTCAGGCGGCTTGGTGCTGCAGTGAGTTAGTAGTAATAGCATTCAAATTGTAATCGTAAGAGCAATAAAATTGTCTAGTTAAAAATATGTAACAACCAAATTACCCTTTGCTCTTGGTCTTTCAGTAGCATATACATCCTCTCTCCTTTTTCGTTGGTCATACTTAAGAAGGGCACGTCTGGTAGTGTACGGAACGCATATTTGCGACGTCGCAGTAAAGGTAATTCAGATCTAAAATAAAGGTTTGGTTATAACATATTATTAATCAGATCATTTTAACTTAAATAAGTTTTTTCTTTGAATATTACGCAACATAATGCATGCAAGGGTAAGATTGACAACTGATTGAAGAATGTTTTGTTTGTACAGACTAAAAGGAATTACATCCCTGTGTCATTGGGCCAAAACTAAAAGACATCACATGAAAGAGAGCAAAAATGTAAATTTTTTCTCAGTTTTTGTAGGAGCAAAACTTACTTGTAACTTTTTCCCAACTTTTATATAACTTGAACAAAATCAGCTGGATTTAACAGCTGACTGAAGGACTTGATAGTATCTATACATTTATAAAAGTTATTTTCCTGTGTTATTGGGCCAAAAACCTAAACCCATCATTCATAGGAGAGCAAAATCATGATTTTTAATCAGCTTTTTATAGGAACAGCATTTCCTTTTAACTTTTGAATTTTTTTTTCTAACTTTTTTAACTGCCAATAAATATGTTTCTTTTTGCTTATTATACAGCCTAATGCTTATGAGGTTGAGTTGGACAGCTGATTGAAGGGTTTATGGCAATTACGCTCTGACATGAATTACGTTCCTGTGTTATTTGGTATAAAACCAAAAGGCATCATTCACAGGAGAACAAAATATTATTTTCCCAGCTTTTTACAGGAGTACAACATTTTTTGACATTTAAATTTTTTCGAACTTATTCAACAAGCAAAAAAAAACCTTAATAAGATTTGGAATTGAGGTTAGATTTGACAGCTGATTGATGGGCTTTATGGTTTTTTACACTCTAACATAAATTGTATTCCTGTGTTACTGAGCCTAAAACCAACGAGCATTATAATTATAAGAAAAAATTATGGCAAAAACACATTTTTTTCAGATTTTTCTTTGCCAATTGAAATGAAAATTCAATTTGAAACAGCTGAAAATGAAAACAGCTGACAAACATGGCTCCAATTTGATATAGGTACATGGATATATTGAAAGTCAATTAATCCTAACACACTTACAAACATGCAAATATGAAAGCGAAATTAAAGTTTTCAAAAAGAGGTAAAACTTTTAATAAGACAATTAAAAAAAATTGTAGAAATAACAATAAAATCCCAATATCTCGGCTTCACTTCCGGAAGCTGTTATCACCACAAAAAAGATTAACTGATATATTTAAAGATATAACATAAAAAACATGCTATGCCAAAAACAAAAAGAAAATCGAGACATACTCACATTTATTCAATGTCCAAAATGGTATTTCACGTAACAATACAATAGCCATAAGACAGAATTTCTGCTAAATACTATTACACGTATAAGCATAAATTGTCTCCTGGTAGAGCATATCTTTTTTCTCATCTTTTGTTTAAGTTAGTCTTTCCCTATTCATAAAGGCTTCTGGATGTGACGCAGACTATTTCAGACTTCTATTACAGTTTGTGCAAAAGATTTTTTTTGTACATAATATTTTTCAATATTCTTAGTTAGTTTTAATTGTAAATGGTTCAAAGAATTACTAATTCTTAATTAATTCTTATTCGGCTGATTATCACTTTGTTGACAAATATCTCGAATTGTTTAATTTAATGGGAATTTGTATATTCCAAAATATCTAAATGTAACTGGTCTAAGCCCTCTATAAAAAAAATAAGAAAAAATATAATAAATACTTTTAAACTCTGGAGTTTTTAACTCTTGCAAAGAAAATGGTACAAATCGCCACTTTTATCAACATTTGGGACAAGGTTGTATTTGTATATACTAAATATCCACCCATTTTTCTCAAAATCGTCCGATCATAACTATGAGAAAAATATTTGGCAAAAAAAAATTCATATGCAAAGTTCGTTTTAATTGTTCATGTACGGTCAGCCAAAATCAAAACATGCATTAGTTCAAAAACGTTCAGAAATTAAATAAAAAAAAAAAAAACAAGTTTTTAACTACAAGTAAGGAAGGACATTAAAACTTAAAACGAACAGAAATTATTCCGTATAAGAAAGGGGTTGTCCCCTCCTCAACACCTTGCTCTTTACGCTAAATTTTTTTACTGTTTTAAAAAGTAGAGTTGTGAGAAAGAGTCAAACTTTAGCGTAAAGAGTATTGAGGCATTGAGGAGGGGACAACACCTTTCATATACGGAATAACTTCGGTTTGCTTTAAGTTTTGATGTCACTCCTTACTTGCAGTTAAAAAAAATGTTTTTTTTATTTAATCTAAAGAAGAATCACTATGAATACAAACATAGAATCACTAGTTTCAGCATGAATAAAATCAAAATCAATAAAATCACTAAGAGAGAATCATAGAAATGACCAAGAGGGAAAGCTTACTTGGCATTTTTTCGGGCAGCATTTTTTGTTGATATAATAGCTTCTAGCCTGTCTAGATAAGAATCATGATCAATAGGTGATGGGGATTTAACAGGGGAAGATCTTCCAAAAAGGTTCTCCAAGGCATCCGCTGTCTTTGCGCTAGTAACTGTTGAAGGCTGAGATACTTTTGGTCGCTTTGCATCTAAAAAAGATAAAACCGTAAGATAAAAAGAAAGAGAAAATGGATAAAAGAAAAATACCTTAAAAGATAGTAACTGTTTTAGGCTCAGATACTTTTAGTCACTTTGCATCTGAAAAAGATAATGGAAAGCTAAAAATTAAAACAAAATAAACGAAAAAAATAGTAACTGTTTTAGGCTCAAATACTTTTTATCGCTATTGCGTCTAAAAGAAGATAGACATATTCCAGAAAGATATAAAGCCAGATTCCAAGATTTTGGAGTCATACCCAAAGACCAAATTCAGACCGTTGTGTCACGACATCTGTCATAGTAATTTCTAAAGAGATTTAATCTCCAAAGAGATTTTGGTGTCAAACCCAAAGGCCAAATTCAGACGATTGTGTCACGACATCTGTCATAGTAATCTCCAAAGAGATTTAATCTTTAAAGAGATTTAATCTCCGAAGAGATTTGGGCGTCATGCCCAAAGGCCAAATTCAGACGATTGTGTCACGACGTCTGTCATAGTAATCTCTAAAAAGATTTAATCTCCAAAGAGATTTTGGTGTCATACCCAAAGGCCAAATTCAGACGATTGTGTCACGACATTTGTCATACTGAAGTCTCCAAATGCACCTTACCAACAGTTCGTATTCAACTTTGAAAAGGAAAGGGAAAGATATGCAGAAACACTTATGAAATCAATTTAAAACGATACAACTAAAAAAAAAACAGTGAACTACAAACGAAAATAAATTAAAACATAGTAAAGGTGTGGTTACATATCCGAGCGACGCAGCAACACTGACTAGACAGTGGCATGAACTGGGAGAAGCATTTCCGTGGATTTTATAACTCTATGACAAGGTAAAGAGTAATGCATTGTCTATGTATTTTCCACAGTCACTTATTATAGAATGGATGGTCTTAGAAACCACAATAAAGCGACCCAGAAAACTGATTGGAGAGTCAGAAAAGTTTCCATCACAAATACTAATTTTCGTCTACGAGGAAAATGCGAGCGGCTATCCCTCTGAATGAACTGTCACAAATCAATTCTGTCCCACTCCCCTTCCCTTTCCTACAAAAGAAAACACCTCCCCCCTCTTCTTCAGAATGCACCCTTGTGTCGCTCTGGTTGCAATAAATTTTGACATGTCCACCTTTTAATGGCAGCGATGCAGTGTATAGCTCAAATTTATCTTGTTTTTGCTTTGAGTCACGATTACGTCGTATTTTCACCACATCACAAAAACTCCGCAATCTGGACTTCAATCCTTTTCAAAGTCAGGACTTCATTTTAGCTTTAACTGTGATCTTTTTTCGTTTTTGAACCAAATCAGGACTTCGCTAAACCTTTTGTGCTCGAGTAAGGACTTGTTTTCGCACCTTTTAAGTCATCATAGATCACAATACGTAATTTAATCCTTGGTAACTCTGTGAATTATTTTCCTATAATAATCTATGTTTTATGTTCATAAATCAATGCTGCACTTCGTGAAAGCGGCATAGTTTGGCGAATTTTTAAATATATTTAAGTCTGCTCCCCTCATTGAAGTCAAGCGTCTCTTGGGTTGTATTTTATGCGAGTTGTTCAAGAATAAAAGGGCTGTCGTGGTCTATAATTTATTTGGCATTAATAGTTTTATCGCTTACCAAAGCATATGCTGCAGCATGATTCTACTGCCTAAATCAAATCGTGATTTGTGATTGTTTTGTGATTCATTTTTGTTTGGATTTTGATGCCACTGTTTACTTTCATTCGGTAAAAGATTTTTGTTTGTAATTGATTACTTGAAAACTGCTGACAAGCAATAAATAGCGACGAAGACCACACTGCCTTTCCATCATAAATACCAAAAACAAGAAGAACAATAAGGAATTTCTCATGACAGTGGGAAACAATTTAGAATGAATATTTCGGCCCTATATCCAAGGGCCGTCCTCAGCAATACAAAAACATATAAGAAGAAAAAACTTACAACAGGATAAAACTTATTGATTTTATCCTGTTGTAAGTTTTTTTTTTTCTTACATATTTTTGTATTGCTGAGGACGAACAATCTTCTGCTGCTTAAATGCATAAATCTCTTCCAGTGTTTTAAGAGCATACAAGTGAAAAGTTTTTCAAAGAAAAGGCAGAATTTTCTTGTTAAACGTTTTAAATTTGTTAAAACGAACGCTATTAGAAGAAAGATTACTTCACTTAAGCAACATAATTTCTTGAAGCACTACAAAATAGTATACAAAGACTTTTTTGGTATTGTCATTGAAAAAAAAAGAAGACAACAACTGACAGTATCCTTTACGACTGATTAAATCAAACCTAAGGGGAAGAAGCTAAAATGAACACTCACACCAAATTTGAAAGAATGCCATGTTCGTTTCAACCCTCTAAAGACGCCCTTTAACCCTCAAAAGATTGGAGTGTCACTTGCACTTAACTGAAAACGACACGTATTTTGAAAAGTTTTTGTTCCATTATAATTGCACTAAAACATCGAAATTCCTAAAGCTTCCATGAATTAGTTTTTATCCATCAATATAATCGATCAAGTTTCATTAGTCTGATATGGCGACTAGCTAAGTGATCTGATGTAACTACTGTCTTCAGCAGGGAGAATATAGATGGCATGGTAGTTCCTATACCCTGCTTTTTTCGAGCACGAGTCAAATTACAAGGATCGCGCTGCACTTTTTTAGAAAAAAAATTTTTATATTTTTCCATTGAACTTTTCATATGAAACTCGAATTCAAATTTTTTTGAGAAAATAAAACACAGCTACACTAATTCAAAAGGCGTTTTTGTGACTTTTTTGCAGTTTGCTCCCATTTAGAAATAGCAGGTCTGAGAACTACTTCAGTCGGTTTTCCCATTTGATTTTCAAGACACTAAAAATTCCCCTTTTTCAATATGTATTTGAAACCTGGAGCTATTGACATTAACTGTTCACAACATAAAACGATTGGTAAAAAAAACATATAGCAAGTCAAACTTGGATACGAACAGAAATCACTAGGAATAAGTCAATAAAATGTAAAAGGAACAGAAATTAAAATGAGAATCAAGTTAAACTCAAAATAAAGATGGATTATAGCAAATAAGAGTGGGGCTTTTGCCTCTTTTTATCCCCTAAAGCCTATTTAGAGCCTTTAGGGGGATGAAGAAACTCCATAAAAATGGGGGTTTTCGGTTGTTTTCGATGATCAGTGATTTATACACAGAGAGTTTTGTTTTGCCTTCAAGATACGACAAAGCCCATTGTGATATAAAAAGCAAAATATTCCAACAATCTCTGTAGAGATAAAAGTATTTTACAAGAATAAAAACTTCTAGTTACTTTGAGATACGTTACACCTGCTAACACCAGAAAATGTAGGACAAGTGAGAGTAAATGACGTCACATGTAAATAGACAATTTGTTAATTTCAAAATATAAAAAAAATGCAAAATTATATACATGGATGAAAAAAGGACAGTAATAGTGAAGCGGCACACTTTCGGAAATGCGTAAAGAGGCTACGCGGTGCAGTAGAAAAGTAATCAGACTAATTCTTTTCTAAACAAAGTTTTTATTAAATTCAAACGTCAATGTTATCCTCTTCAAAGTACCTCGCTTGGGCAGCTACATACCGAAAGGAGACGTTGTTCTCACTCTTCGTAGCAGCGCTGGAAGTTTTCAGCCGTTTTATTCTTCAAAATATCTGTTACAGCCCTTTGGTTGGTTTTTAAAGTCCCAAAATGACGGACAATCATTTTGATCACTTCAAAAGGGTACTAGAATTTTTATTTCCGTTTGAATAAGCCCTCTCCCGATATTATAGGATCATCTGTTCGATACAATCACGCCTGGGAAAAACAAGCAAAAAAACAAACACGCATCCCGTGATCTTTCCTCTTGCAAAAAATACAAAATTCCATATTTTTGAAGATGATGGCTTGAAACCTCTAAAGTAGTGTTCTCTGATCCACATATCTTATGGTGCAGTTTTAATTATGATTCCTTGACTTTTGGAGGTATTTCCCCCTTTTTCAAAAACCAGGAAAACTTTCTCAGGCTCGTAGCTTTTGATGCATTACACTAAACTTAATGTATCTAGTAAATTTAAAATCATCATATGAAACCAATTCTTTTGATGTATGTAATGATATAAAAATCTTGTTTTTAAGAGTTCCAGTTACTATTGAGATGTTCCGTGACGTACAATGAAAACATAACTTCACTAATCGCAGTCTCACGAATCGCGTATTTAGAGGACTGAGCCCAAACTCGAACTGAGCTATAGAAGGGTCCTGATGCACGTGCTGTCTCAAGGACAACAGGGCAGGGTAGCTAGATCGCTTAAAGTATTGCCAGTCTCATTACTATTCTATCCCACCTCGTATGTTTACATTGGAGTACACGTGACCGGTGTTGTTATATGTCTATTTTCAGCGTTTCAGAAGCGTTTCTATCATCAGCGTTTCAGCAGGCACATGGCCAGATACACATCTGTTTTTATCTCTTGCAGGTTATCCAAGGATGCTTGGGCTAGCCAGATTAGTCAGATAATGGACGCTCAAATGCACTTCACACTCCAGCACGTGCAACCATTTGACAACTCATTAATTAATTATTAATTGATAAATAACTGGCTTATTAACCGATTAATTTACATTGTTACTACAACTAATAACAAGTCACTGAGGCACCAAGCCGTCTAAGGTCAATACAGCTACGCATGCGCCTACTCTATCCAGATCTATTCAAGGTTCCCCTCTTTGCATCGTCCGAAGAAGCTTCAATTTCCTTGAAATCCTTTCTTACGACCTCTTCTCACCTGATTCGAGGATGACCTGCTTTTTGTTCGGCCCTAGATGGATGGTTAAAAAAGACAATCTTTGGCAGTCTGTCATCCTTCATCCGCAAAACTTGCCCTAGCCACTTCAGCCTTTCTATCATTATAGCCTTAGAAATCGCGATGGAACCATATTTTTCGTACAGGTTACTGTTTAAATACAATAAATCGAACAGGTACCTAAAACAATCAGTAAATTTTCCAATATTCTTCTTCTTCTGTTTCAGCAAACAAGGGCTTTTCAGTCGAGACTATTCAGCCCTTTCCCTTTTTATTCACTCTGTAGGATGAACAGAGCTACTGAATTGGTTGCTTCTTATTTATATTGAATCTGCTCAAATTTCGTTCAGTAAATCTTTTGATTCTAGGAGTTGAAATATAACAACATAAACATTGAATTCTGAGCTCTTTGTGCCAGTATAGTCAGATAGACTCTTGGCTGATAGTGAGTTTTGTGGTGTTTGAAGCACTTTAACAGTTTACATTCTAGGATATACTGTGCAGATGTCAGCACATTACATTCAAATAGGCAATGATCAACTGTTTCATTTTTTAAATAACGATACCTGCAAATAGGGAAAAGGGAATTAAACCACTTGAATAAGGGAACTGAAAATTTAGCCCATTTTAGCCAGACCGAAAATTTTATGTGAAAAAAAAATGTTTGCAAAAAGTTAACATTCGTTAGAATCAAAACATTTTTGCCTGAAAAAGAACAGTCTGAAGGATAAGTGGAACAGTAGGCTTGGTAAGAAAGAGGATAACATCTGATTGGCTTTTGAAAGACTCACTGAATTATTGAAATTTAAAGTTAGAAAATTGCTCTTTTAAACCAAGGTGAAAAGAAAATGTTTCCATCCTAGTAAGATTAGATTCCTCCACTTAAAAGATGTTTCTTCCTAGTTATCAACTAAATTTGAGTAGGTTGAACACATATATGCTTTTTTACTGTGTGTAGGTGAAGGGAGGGGGGTGAAAGGGGTGTAATGGTTAAAACCCTGCATCCCAAAAATAGGATAGTTATTATTTGCAGCGATTTCTGACAATCCGAACCCAAAGAGTTCGGATTGTCGTGCATTAAATTATGTGTTTTCAAAAATTGCCATAGGAATAAATATCTTGTTAGTGTAGACACATAAGTAAGAACAATCATTTCATCTTCTTTTTCGAGAAAATTTCTTTCTAGATTGCAGCACGCTTTCTACAATTTATAATTCTTCTATTCGGAAATTATATATTCCAGAATTTCCACACACAAAAAAATCATAAAAAAAATAATAACAAACTAATGTAAAACAACAACTGATTTTGGAACTGTTTCACATATACCTGAATAGTTTTCTATTACTTCCTCAAGTATACTGTCCTCCAAGCCATCCAAGTCACCAAAGAGATCATCCTGTAGGCGTTTCCGTGACAATCTTTCGGTTTCTTTGGCTTTTTCAGGGACATTCTGGACCTGTCTTTCAGTCAACTTTTTTAAGGGCTTGATTATATCCTCCAGGCTCGGAGGCTCATCTAAAATAAAATAAAAAACTCGGTCTTAAATTTTTTCAGTTTAATAGTTCGATGTTAGTTTAATGGGTTAGATGCTATTTCGATATCACGTTTTACTAGTTCCGCAAAACATCATTTTATGGGCTTGATAATATCTTGCAGACATAGAGGCTCATCTGCAATAAAAAAATACCTCAATAGTAAGTTTTATCTGTTCACCAATCAGGTATTACGTGAATAGGTTGAATATTAAGTTCCATTTTATCCAAGATACAGTTTCAATATTACGTTTTACTAGGTTAGCTTTACTAGTCAATCAAAACCTCATTTTGTGGGATTCATTATATGCCCCAGGCTTGGAAGCTCATCTAAAAGAACAAATACCTCGATAATAAGTTTTATCAATTCACTAGTTCGATATTACATGAATAGGTTATATATTATGCCACGATATTATGACAGATACTATTTCGACGTTACGTTTTAATATATTAGGTTTACTAGTTCAGCAAAACCTCCTTTTATGGGCTTGATAATATTTTCAAGAGACAGAGGCTAATCTACAATAAAAAATGCCTTGATGGTAAGTTTTATCAATTCACTAATTTGATATTACGTGAATAGGTTAAATATTACGTTCAATTTTTTGTGATATATTATTTAGATATTACTAGATTAGGTTTGCTAGTTCAGCAAAATAAAATTTAGTAGCTTGGTAATATCCTCTAGGCTTGGAGGTCCATATACGATAAAATAAATACCTCGAGTATTAAGTTTTATCAATTAATAGGCATGATATCAGGTTCTATATTAAATACTATTTGCTAAGGTTTATTAGTTCAGCAAAGCCTCATTTTATTTATTTATTTATTTATTATTTATTAATTTATTTATTTATTTTATTTATTAGTTCAGCAAAGCCTCATAATATCCTCCATGCTTGAAAGCTCATCTAAAGTAAAAATAATATCTTGATATTAAGTTTTATCAGTTCACTACATCGATGTTACGTTAATAAGTATGTCATGTTCGATATTATATTATATACTGTTCCAATAAAGATTACTAGTTCAGCAAAACGCCACTTTTTTGCTTAGTAACGTCCTCCAGTCTTGGAGGCGCATCTACAATAAAATATACCTCGATATTAAGTTTTATCAGTTCACTACATCGATATTACGTTAATAAGTATGATGTCATGTTCGATATTATATTTTATACTGTTCCAATAAAGATTACTAGTTCAGCAAAACGCCACTTTTTTGCTTAGTAACGTCCTCCAGTCTTGGAGGCGCATCTACAATAAAATATGCCTCGATATTAAGTTTTATCAGTCCACTAGATCGATATTACATTAATAAGAATGATATCATGTTTGATACTATTTTAGATATTATATCCACAAGGTTTACTAGTTCATCAGGATCTCACTTTATTAGCTTGGCAATATCCTCCAGGCTTGGAGGTCCATTTAAATTAAAAAAGTATCTCAATATCAAGTTCTATCAGTTAATAAGCATGATTCATGTTCGACATTATGTTAGATTATATTTTGACAAGGTTTACTAGTTCAGCAAAACCTCAGGTTATTTACTTGGTAAAATCCTCCAGGCTTGGAGGCTCATCTACAGCAAAAATATCTCATTATCTACAATAAAGTGGCTTAATATTATGTTTACTATTTCAACAGACCATAATATGACAGACTCGTGTAGATTGCAAGTTGTCAATTATAGCTAGAAGTCTGTTTTATACAGTTTGGTTATTTTTCCTTTTTTCCTTTTTTTTTACAAAAAAGTAAGCAGCAAAATACATGGCCAATGGAACTCCCAAACGAATTTAAAATTCTAGATTATGCACTGCTAAACAACACAAATAATTCTTTTTTACAATTACAGTTAATTCTAATTGACAATAATTAATAATAACAGCAATTAACTTATAACTGTAAAAGTTATCATAACAATTACACAATAATTATAAAAATAATGATCATACAAAAAAATGATCAGGTACCAATTAACAGCAATTTTTATGACTGTAATTTATCAGAACTCACAAACAAGAAAAAATGGAATACATATAGAGACAAAAAGTAAAAAAAAAACGACCAATGTTGAAACAATGTACAGAATAAACAAATTAGAGATAAATTAATTTGACTAATTAGGTTGTAGCAGTAGTATTAGTAAAAGTAGAAGCGGAAGAAGTAATAAGGGTAGTAGTACTACAGTTATTAGTACCAAGCGAAAGGGGAAGGGGAAGTACCAAGCGATTTTAGGAAAACTTCAATTAACCCCTGTTATAAGAAAGGCGATAAGAATATTACTATTGCTACTGACAATTCACTGCAGCACCAAGCTGCCCAAGGCCGGACAATTCACTGCAGCACCAAGCTGTCCAAGGCCGGACAATTCACTGCAGCACCAAGCTGTCCAAGGCCGGACAATTCACTGCAGCACCAAGCTGTCCAAGGCCGGACAATTCACTGCAGCACCAAGCTGTCCAAGGCCGGACAATTCACTGCAGCACCAAGCTGTCCAAGGCCGGACAATTCACTGCAGCACCAAGCTGTCCAAGGCCGGACAATTCACTGCAACACCAAGCTGTCCAAGGCCGGACAATTCACTGCAGCACCAAGCTGTCCAAGGCAAACACAGCTAAGTACGGTCCTTTTTCATTACAATTTATTCAAAGCCTTCTTCTTTACACCATCCCAATCCGTCCCAATTTCCCTTAAATCTTTCTTTACGCCCCCCTCTTACCCTATTCAGGGGCAACCTGCTTTTCGTTTGGCCCTAGATGGTTGGCCGAAAAGGATGACATTAAGTCTATCATACTTCACCTGCAGAACCTAGCCACCTCAGCAATTCTCTATTACAGCCAAAAAAAGCGAGATAGAACCATATTTTTCGAACAGCTTACTGTTTGAAATACGTCCTGTCAGACAGTCTTTCGGAGCGCCCGTGTTTCCGACCATATGTGGCCTCTATCATCACTGTAACCTCCAATATCATAACATCAGTTCTCATATTCTTCCAAGTTTTTGTCAACTGTGAAAAAACACCCTGTGTCTGGGCTATTGTACTTTCAATATGTTCATGCATCCACCGTCTTTACAAGTATTACAACTCAGGTCAGTGAAGATGTCCGTTCGATCGACCTTCTCATTACCCGAGATCACCTCTTCACACTCACATACTCCTAGTCTTAGCTACTTACTCTTCTAACAGTAATCTTCAAAACTATTCTTGAACCCTGAACTCTTAAAACCTCAAGAAATACATTTATTTTGCTAATACTTATGCTCAAATCGTCAGCGTAATGAACGACCTTCGTCGTGTTTCTCCTGGCTAAGTCCATCAAAATGATCCATATAAATGAGAATAGAACGCAACCCTTTTTAACTCCTGATTCAATACGAAACCAGCTACTAACTTCTTTACCTACCTTAACCGCAGCAATATTATTCTCGTACATAGCACTAGCCACTTGAATGTATTTATCTGGTATATATGCAAAAATAGGACCTTTGCTAAAGGTCATCAATCAGCTGAATGAAATGCTTGCTCATAATACATACAACTGAGGACTATAGGAGTCTGATGACTTAGGCACTCCCCTATAATTAATTTAAGAGTGAAAATTTGGTCAACCCATCCTCTCCTCTTCCCAAAACCACTTCTCTTGAAACTTTTCTTTGCAGCATCTCAAAGTTTAATAAGTATAATCGTACTAAGTAGCTTGCTTCCAGAAAAATAATAAAAACATGCCTTTATAATTACCATTGTTACCCTTTAAAGTTTTATTAAATTTTTTTCTAAAATCGTAAGGTACTTCTTCTTCAAATATCGTGTTACTGATCTTCACTAATACACGTCTCACTTCAAAAAAATGAATTATCACACTATTAGCACAACGTGAAGTGACTGAGGCCTCCAAAGTGCATTTATCAGTTCAAATTCTCTACCCTCTTGTGCTTTACATTACAGTTTGACTTCTTTTTTTAATACTTCAGGAGAGACTTAATAATGTCTATATGCAGTAAAACAGCAGTCAAACTTTAGCATGAAGATCACTGAGTTGATGGAGCAGCAACCCCCTTCATACAAAGGTAATGTCTACTTGTTTTAATAGAAAATGTCACTCTTTAATTTCCCTAAAAGCATTCGTTTTTTTTTAAATTAAGGTAACTGCCTTATTTATTGATATTGTAATAACAAAGTTTTTCAGGAGAAACTGGCAAGCAATACAATGAACCTCATTTTCTAAACCCAAGAAACAGCTAAAGCTATCAATTATATTTGAGAAAAATCCTTCAATATCAGAATATTTACCACTAGATGTACTATTAGAAAAGTCATTAAATCGTAATTCGTAAATCGTTATTAAATTAAATAACGTAAACCGTTAATTAAGTAAATCGTTATTAAATTCGTTATTCGTTATTAAATCGTAAATCTGTATTTTCCCACATTTTGTTATCAGCCATTCAGAGCAGTGTTATATGAATTGTCTATCCCCTCCCCTTCTTCCTCTATCTTCCCCTTCCCCTCCTTTTGCTTTTGAAAATAAGCAGTATTAAACAACCACCTTTTCCTCTCCCTAGATTTCTTGGTGCATCAAAGGCAGCTAAGTGTAATATCTAATAGTACAATGACCATATTAAGACAAAAAAATAAAATCCAAGTTACCCTCAAAAGGAATATCATCAGGAAAGTTGTTGTATTCTTGCATGAATTGTTCTTCGGCAAGAATATCTTCATCATCAGGGAAGTCCATTGTTTGATTGGGGTGTTGGCAACTTCTTTAAACTAAAATTGTACTTTAATAAAACAAAGAACTCATGTTTAACCATTTCAATAAATAAAAATAAAACTAATTTTTATGTACATGGAAATTTTTATGTAAACATTTTGCACACCATTATGGTATGCTAGATCCGAAATATGCTGTTTTTTCATTATTGATATTATAAACTAACTATACATGAAAAAAATGAGTACAACAAAGAATAAAAACCACAAAAATCAGTAAACATCTTGAAAAAGTCTATAGTTATACCTAGGCATAGTATGGTTATGCCTATCATCATTTTTTTTTGTTTTCGGAGTGATGAGGGTGTGCAAAAGGGTGAAAATGTTGCCCTGAACCAGTAGTGCACAGACTACAGCCTGTAGACTGTAGTCCCAACAGTGTTGTACAGTAGTCTGTAGTCTGTGTGTTATCTGTAACAGATAACAAATATCTGTTAGTGCAACTATTTGCGCAGAAGCTGATTCAGTTTCAAAGGCTAAAACGAATCTATTAATAGGTCATTAGTGACTATTTGCACTTTGAATGTAAATAATATTGACAAGAATATGATTTTAATGTAAATTAGAATGAAGTTTCCATTTATAATGAAGTTTCTAATGTGGTCATCTGTAAACATATTGCACACCATTGCGGTATGCTAGATCCAAAATATGCTGTTTTTCGTTATTGATATTATAAACAAACTATACATTTAAAAAAATGAGTACAACAAAGAATACAAACCACAAAAATCAGTAAACATCTTGAAAAAGTCTACGGTTGTACCTAGGCATAATACACAGTTTCTGAATGAAGTTAAGCAAGAATTTGTCATTAAGATGTTTGAGTATAGCCTTAATAATACCTAATACCTGAATATAGCCTTAGGCTATACACAAAAGCATGCTAATTGCCTTTCCTTTCTCAAGTTGGCCTTTTTTGACATTATGAACAAACCATAGATGAGAAATAATCACAAACAAAAATTTATGAAAACCTGTGTGTATAGCATAGGGTTATATACAAGACCCAATTCAGGGGGGGGGGGGGAGTGACACAGCACTGATCATTATACTTGAAAAGAGCATCAAATAGTACATTTCTTTTTTTCTGTCACAATCTCAATCTCTGCACGAATGATTATTATATTTTTGATGCCCATCACAACTGGGTAATTCAGAGGTTAACATTTAGTGGTTGGATTTTTCTAATGGGATCATGCAAAACAAAATAAAAAAGTAGCACCCTATATATGCTCCCTACTTTTCCGCTGTTTACATATAGTACGGCTTCTTTTCTGAAAATGATGGTACACCCTACCCCCCTTACTGGTTCCAGAAATAGCCCTAGATGTAAAAAGATAAAACATAAAATACATGTAAAAAATTTAAAAAAAAAATTAACACTAAAAACACTAGATGCACACTTTATGATATGCATCTTGTGTCTATCAAATATTTTTTTTTTTTACTGAACATATGGAGCAACATTAAACCTTAAAAAACATAGCTTATTCAATATATGAGGGGGAGGGGACTGCCCCTTCCTCGACCCTTGCTGCTTATAATAAGAGTTTTAGTACTTTAAATAAGCTTCTTATTCCAATCAATCAACCCTTGTGTTTCAGCAGTTGTTCCTAAAGGACTTGTCCAAAAGTCTAACTTCAATTTCAGATTGTTTTGCAAATAATGCCAGGAAATCCACCTCTCCTCTATGTGAAAAATTGTTGCCTGAAAATCCCTTCTGCACAAATGATGTCCCCTGCTTAACTCCCCCCAGGAGAATCCTCCACGGTGAATCCCTCCTCACTGAAAATTCTTGGACAACTCTTTTTGGAAAATCCTCCTACTTTCACCTGATTTTTACTTAATTTATGACTGGTTTTCGAATCATACTGGGACTCCTCCCCCTATATGCAGGATTTTTCCCAAGGAACCTCCCCTTAAAAAGTTTCCATATATTTCTGAAAATTTTTAATTTTTATAATTTTCAATTTTCTTCCAATTTTCATTGGTTTTGTCATAATAAAATTTACTACTACTACTACTACTGAAGGTCAGGTATTATGTTATATAAATACTAGCAAGAGGAACTAATTGCAGTGCCAATTCAACTAAGGCCAAGACAGCTGAACATTTGCAGAATATCACACACTCATCCTCCAAATGGCCCATTTCAAAGGGTTACTTTTGAGAGAATCTAATAATACTCCAAAATTTCATTTCAAATTAGAGAGGTTCCATATCCATTTCAAGGTTAGAAGGTTCCACATCCAACAACTAATGGAAAAAAAAAGTATAAACACATAAAACACATAAAAAATTTATGTATATTCATTTGTGTTACATTTTTAAGGGTCTGAAAAAGATTTCACAGGGGGAGTTAAACAACCTAAGCCTCACCTCTGGATGCGGACTTACTTGTATTAAATAAAAAAGCAAGTTTTTTTAACTGCAAGTAAGGAGCGACATTAAAACTTGAAACGGACAGAAATTACTCCGTATATGAAAGGGGTTGTCCCCTCCGCAACGCCTCACACTTCACGCTAAATTTTGACTCTTTGTCACAACTCTACTTTTCAAAACAATAAAAAAAAACTTTAGCATAAAGTTGGCATGTGTCTGCTCTCAGTCTTCAATATCGCATTTTTCTTCAACTGATAACTAAAGAGAAACTTACTATTTAATAAAGGCACTCAGGTAATTTTCAAAGCATTAGACTTGCGATAAACAATAGACCAGGGGCAGATCCAGGATTTTCTTTAGGGGGAGGGGGCGCATAATAGGTTGCTTGGATAAACTTGCGTACAAAGAAATGCCTGCAATTTAAAAGGAACCTCGACAACTATGCGTCGTAAGTAGGTAGTGGAAATGGTCGTAAATTTGGTCGTAAAATGGTCGTAATCTATTTAAAGTAGGTAGTAATTTAGTAAGTAGTAATTTAATTTAATTTAGTAATTTAGTAAGTAATTTACTATTTAAAGTAGGTAGTAATAAAGTAAGTAGGTAGTAATTTAAAGTAGGTCGTAAATTTAATCCAAAACCTGGAAAGGGTTAAAGTTCTAATAAACGTGTTGAAATTGAAATGATATAAAAATATTGATACAAAAAATAGTGAGTTATAAAAACCATCCCGCCATAAAAAAAAAATAAAAAGCTGTTCACCATCTATAAAAAATTTATATTTAATATTTGCTGCATAATTTTTTACCTTTACACTTCTGACCACTATAGCAAATGTGTCAATCTTTTTATTGTCAAAAAATAAAATGATCTTGAACCATCTTTTGGGGTCATGCACTCTTTGTGATCAAACAGTTCGTGGTAACAAACTGTAGTAAGGAGCGACCTGGCTCAGTAGTAACCGAAACTCTAAAAAACGGAGTTTTGATACCAATAGTTACATCAAAAGAATCGCCCTTTAATAATGATTTTAAATTTGTAAGTTTCATCAAGTTTAGTCAAACCCATCAAAAGTTACGAGATTGAGAAAATTTGTCTTATTTTAGAAAATAGGGGAAACAGCCCCTAAAGTTCATAGAGTATTAACGAAAATCACACCAACATATTCAGCATATCAGAGAACCCCACTGTAGAGGTTTCAAGCTTCTATAAAAAAAAAATGTGGAATTTCGTATTTTTGCCAGAAGACAAATCATGGATGCGTGTTTATTTTTTTTTCAGGGGTAATCGTATCGACCCAGTTGTCCTAGAATGTCGCAAGAGGGCTCATTGTGACAGAAATTGAAAGTTCTAGTGCCCTTTTTAAGTGACCAAAAAAAATTGGAGGGCACCTAGTCCCCCTCCCACGCACATTTTTTCCCCACATTCACAAGACTAAAACTTTGAGATAGCAATTCTGTTCAGCTTAGTCGAAAACATAATAAATACGTCTTTGTGGATGACTTATCCCCCCAGTCCTAGGGGAGGGTCTGCAAGTTACAAACTTTGACCATTGTTTGCATACAGCAAGTGTTAATTATAAAGTGTAGAGACGTTTTCAGGGGGACTTTTTCGCATTGGGGTGGGGGTGGGGCACGGGGAGGAGGTTTCGTGGGAGGATCTTTCCATGGAGAAATTTTTCATGAGGGAAGAGAATTTCCACGAAGGGGACACAGGACTTTCTAGCATTATTTAAAAGAAAAAAAAAACAATGAGAAAATAAACAATTTTTTTCTGCTGGAAGTAATGAAGAGCATTAAAACTTAAAAGGAACATAAAATATTACATATATAAGGGGGTTCGTCTCCTCCACAATGCCTTGCTCTTTACGCTAAGGTATTTAGTAATTTCAACTATTTATTCTAAGACCTTTGTTATTCAGGGGTCATTCTTAAAGATTTGGGACAAAATTCAAGCTTTAGTGTAAAGAACAAAGTATTGACGAGGGGGTGAACCCCCTCATATACGTAATAAAAATACACAAATATAGAAATTCGTTATGTAAGTTAATTCGTACGATACGTATGTTTATTATTATCAAAAACGTTTGTAAAAAAATAAAAAAATCTAGTTGCATTTTTAAGCAACCAAAAATTGGAGGGCAACTAGGCCTCCTCGCCCACCCTTTTTTTCATCAAAATCGTCTGATCAAAACTATGAGAAAGCCATTTAGCCAAAAACAAAATAATATGTAAATTTCGTTTTAATTATGCATGTGCGGTGAGCCAAAATCCAAACATGCATTTATTAAAAGACGTTCAGAAATTAAATATAAAAAAACAAGTTTTTTAAACTGCAAGTAAGGAGCGACATTAAAACTTAAAACGAAGAGAAATTATTCTGTATATAAAAGGGATTGGCCCTCCTCGACGCCTCGCTCTTTACGCTAAAGTTTTTTATTGTTTTAAAAAGTAGAGCTGAGAGAAAGAGTCAAACTTTAGTGTAAAGAACCAGGCGTTGAGGAAGGGTCAACCACTTATACAGAATAATATCTATTCATTTTAAGTTTTATTGTCGTTTCTTACTTGCAGTTTAAAAAACTTGTTTTCTTTTTTTTTATTTAATTATTTGTAATGGTCCAATCGTTTAGCATGTCGTCTAACTTTGTGGCGTAGCTTAGTAACTATGGTAGTAACGAAGAGTAGGAAATGAGGATAAAGATACAACTTGTATATTCGTAAAAAATGCATTAACCATCAAATACTAGTTCTTTTAGGAATGTAACAAGAAAAACAGAATGTTGTCCTTGTTATAATGTAACAGATAGAAATGCATAGAAAACATTTAAAACGAGGATTTTAAGTATAGGCAATAAAGCACTAACTAATCACTGTTTCTTTTTGAAAATGGTGTTTTAATAAACAGTGTCAACTTTGATGAGATTTCAAAAATTTACTAATCAAAATTTTACTTTTTTTAACGCTATGTGGTTATGAAAAGTAAAATTTTGATTTCCCAATTTTGAAAATTGGGAGGCCGTCCCAGACACAGGGACACAAAAACAAACACACAAATAAGAAGATCAAATAATTTAAATTTAAAATTTAAATTTCCATCATCAATGGTGAATAATCAAAATTTTTAGCAAACAATCTTTAATATTTGCTTTTTTAAATTTAGCTGAGATTTTTGCTGAGACTTTTGTGATGGATCAAACAGAATTTTATCATTCAGCTTATGATTGTTAGCAATGAAGGGTATTTGGTATCTAATCGAAAACTTTGACCTTTCAGAGCTTACAAAAGGAATTTGATACATCCTAGACCTCCGACAATCCGAACAAGGAAGTAAGATTAACAGAGATTTGTCATAGAAATAATTTTTAGAATTTTGGATTTGAAAATGCCATATGGAAGTATTTAATATTCGTATATCATTTAAATCTAACAAATTTAAGAAGAGGAATAATGTTTTAGTTTCCGAAAAATTTTCAAGTTTTGAAGGTCGATGTGAGAAATTTCCAAGTATTCTTATTGCCCTATTTTGTAGTACCTGTAAGGGTTTTATATGCTTCCAAAATGTATTAAGATATACAACTGAGCAATAATTCAAATAAGAAGTATTAGAGAGTGGGAAAGTATACTTACTTATCAAAGTAAGTATAAAAATCCTCAGCAGTTTAGACAATTTTATGGACTAATATATACAACCCCTATACAAGAACATAACTATATTTTGTGATTGGTTGGTATAGAGAAGGTTAGAAATTCTGAAGTAGTATTGTAGTTGCATTCCATTTCTGTGGTTAACTCAAGTTGTATGAATTTTCACTTTTTATTAACATTTTATTAGTAAATCTTTGAAAAAAAAATCGATACCATTCTTCTGATTCAAAATGAGGATTCAGAGACTCATCTATACCAGCTAGATAAAAAATAAATAAACACATAGTTATTTGCCTTCTTTTATAAACAATTTTTCGAAATTTATTTTTCTTAAATGATTACTCTGACCTTGGAAGGAGTATTTCGACTTTTTAGTCAAAATTGGAAGGAGTATATACAAGCTTTTATTAAAGTTTTAAAGAATTTGGCCTTTATTTTAATGATTTAGGATGAACAAAGGAGGTGATATATGTCATATAATGCAGAGCTTTAATTAGATGAAAATATGCAGTAAAGTGGCCACCATTTCCTCATCGAAATCCAGGACTTAAATTAATAATTTATGCACTTCTCATACATTTACTTTCTATTATAAAAATCCTCTAAAAACCAACATTGTTGAAAAAAAACACCCTACTCTGCAAAAAAAGCAAACCCAAAAAACCAAAACAGACAGCCAAAAAAAGTAATGATATCAATTTCTTCACCTCAGTGTAACAGCAAGACTGGAAAAAAAATATTGGCAGTAAAAAGAAGTGAATATTTTGCTTTTTAGCCCTGTTCTGACAGCACAATCCTGAAATATCATTTCGACAGCCTAATGAAGTTACAATTTTAAATTTCCCTTCCTTGTTATTATGAAATGAAGATTTTCGCCTCCCAGTTGGCTTTTGTGGTAATACAGACAGATTCCCTTGATAAACCCAAATTTAATTAAATACTTTTTGGTGATATACAACATTAGTAAAAACTAAAAGAAAATGCACAAAGTGACTAAAACCTTGTTTCAAACTTGTTTTCAAAAAGAAACAGTCTTAATAAATAAAAACTTATTAAAACCTCAACTATTAAAAACAGTCCCAACCACAAATCTACCACCCCTTTAGGGGGGAGGGGGGTGCCCCCTGGATCCGCCCCTGCAATAGACACACATCTAACAAACACAAAATTAAGCAATTGGGCTTGTTTTTTACTAAAGTTGTCAGGAATGGTTTACTAGAGATGGCAGCAGTGTATGCAAACCTGATTTTGGGTGGGCCAAGAGGAATTTTGTATATGTTTGGCCTTTTTCTGTCAGCTTTGGTGATTCAAGGCATCAGCATTTGACTGGATTCCATTACAAACAAGTTCTGTAACTGTGTAACTTATGTGCACAGGCATAGTTCCAGAACTTCTTGGGGTTAGTTTTTGAGGTTGCTGTAATGGCCTTGTAAAATTCTCTGGACAGGGCTCAAACTTTCTTCCTTATAGCTTTGAACTTAACCAGCTAGTCAGCTCTATGGAGGTTAAGGTTTATGAGCTTTTACAGTTTCTTCTTCTTCTTCCTTGCAATTTTCATTTCTCTGGTCATAAAAGGGAGAGTTTTTGGTTTGTGTCTCCATGTGGTAGTTATATTTCTATTGATGGTGTACAGTAATACATTTTTTTCATTTTATTCCATGTGTCTTCATGGGAGAAAGTGGAACTTTGTTTTTCACTGTTTGTATTGTACTATGTTTAACAAACATTCAACATCTCATGCTTCAGAGTTATTTAGCTATTTTACTTTATTAATCCAATCACAAGTTGAGACTCATTGAGTGAAGATATAGTGACAGAATATAGCTTGGAAAAATGGAGCTGCAGAAAAATGAACAAAATAGATATGGCTACAGAATAGTTTTATTTGTCAATTCTACCCTTTCAAAGCAGATATACAACAATTTTTTTTTTGATAGATTCATTGTTATGATAGATTCATAACTACCTGATTCAATGTTATGCACAGAGTATTTTAAATAGAAGGAGAATGCTTAAAAATTAGTCATAGGTGTGAGAGTTCAATCCACAAGGCTTTGATAACTGGCCCAATCTACACCTGTAGGCCATGCAGTCCCTCATGAAGTATTTTCATAGCATCTACAACTTTAATGCTCAAAAACCACCTGTTAAATAAAATATCACAATATTTAAACAAAGGATGTTTCTGCTGGCAAACAAACATATTGAAACATACCATTGGCTACTCTAGGTTCAAATGTTTCAGCTATTTACCAAAGGCTTGTTGCCAGAACTGTTATGCTGATGGGTACCTCTGGACTGTCAATTAATAATTTTAGTCATAGACTTGTTTGTAGTTTTTGTACAATTGGTAACCTTGCTGAGGGATCCTGGTAGTATATTTCCTTATTGCTATTATCTAATTTTTACTTTACATTTTAGTCATTACAAGACCAATTTGCTGGTTTTTCTTTGTCTTCCTATCTACCTCATGTATCATTTCCAGGCACACAGCCTTTTCCAGAATATAGTTATTTTAAATTATTTGTTTTTATTACTCATTTTTTTTATTTGAGGGGCATACAGCAGGAAACCAAATGATTTTATTGTTCCTGTGCTTGGGTGATTAGCAGAGACATTTCTTGATGTATTAAAAGATTTGATTTATCCCTACAAAACAATTATAAATGATAGTTGGACGGTTTATAATATACTGAAAAATATTGTTATACCACCTAAAAATAGCGTTGTTTCTTAATTTGATAAGCCAAAATCTTTTTAAGAAGTATAGCTTGAATATTTTTACCATACACAATACTTATAATTTCAAATATACTGATCTATAGTGAAACATAATCTTGGCTGCACATTTAAAGCTTATGCCTAATCTTAGGAAATTCTGTCTATTCTTTGAACAACATATTTTAATGACAGACACAGTCAACCTTGGATGGACTTAATCTAAGACAAATGATGTGAAACAGAATAATTGTGTTTATATAAACTAGAGTGTAGAGCAAACTTTTGTCTAAATTGAAATTTTGAAGGGCCAGATGTTTTCCAAGATTATAGTCAGCTGATCTGAACTGGTCTAGTCCTAATCATTAGCTAGTTATAACTTTCTAATCCTATACACATAATGTCCAAGATTAGGAGCCTGCTTTCTATAGGCTTATATAGGAAAGACAATTTTTAATCAAAACATCTGGCCAAGATTAGACACTGATTAAGTAGCCTACTCACAACCTTACCCTAATTACTTCAATTTACAGGTACACTGGTTGAAACAAGAGTGTTTCATGGCAAAGTGTAGAGGAAACACATAAGTTGGGCTATATATTTGCACATTAGTGGGTGTCAAGGGTATAGTCAAATGTATTAACTGCAATTAGGCCTAGGCTTATTCTGCATATTAGTCTATAATGTGTAAACTGTTTTCTGTAGCCTACTCAAAGTCTTGCCCTAATTGCTTCAATTTATAGTTATGCTTGTTGAAACTAGAGTGCTTCATGGCAAAATGTAGAGGAAACAAAAAGTTTGGGCTATATATTTGCAGGGATGTTGAGGGTAAAATCAAGTGTGTTAACTACAATTAGGCTTATTCTACATATTGTGAATAAAAATCGCTTTCCTAGCATAGGCTATTTCCTTCTCAAAAGCCCCAATTTTAAGCTTACATAAAAAAAATGACCTCATCATACATGTGATTCAACACATCAATGCAGAATATTATCAGGGCTATGCCTGATACAACCAGGGGGGGGCCACTGCCCAAAAAGCAACCACAACATTTAAACACAGCCTATATCTATTCCGAAAATGAAATATGGATTCTAAAGATATCATTTTATTTATCTACCTATAAGTCTTTAAAAGAGGCTAACCATAAAATATTCACCTATAGGCCTATTTATTTCTTTTTTTGAATTGAAATAGATGGTTTCTCCTGTCCTCCTGCAAGGATTCAGGAGGCTTCTTAAACTATAATCACTATACCGCTCGGTTTATGACAGGTTTATCCGATTAATATCCTTTAAAAACTTGCATAGTCTATCAGCATAATCACTATTTAAAACCAGAACGGCTCCACTTAAGCCGCGTTTTATTTGAGACAAGAAAGGTTTAGTTTGGGCTACCGTTTCGCATTCTTGTTTCGCATAATTCCGTTTTATTTGAGCCTTCGTTTTGTTTCGTTTCCTTTGACAAATAAAACGCTGGAAAAGAGTTAGGCAACTTACTGGCAAAAGTTTTCAAAGTCTGCGAATGCTTCTTGAGTGTTACTAGCTTTTTTAGGTTAGGTTAGGTCAAAAAGTGCTTAAATTTGAATTTGCAATAGAAGCGATTGTTATATTCGTAAAGAGCATAAAAAAGGCATTAAGTGGTATATTCACTTTATTGGTAAGTCAATAATATGAACTGTCATACATTTACCCATCTGGGAATGTTAAAAGTGAAAACTGGCTTTTTTTAGGATTCAAAAAGACACAACGTACTGTAATTTGCTAGAGCCAAGGGCATACCTTACAGTAGGCATAGAAAAACAGTGCCGTACACATATCTGGAAAAATACATCCACCAGGTAAATATTTTCTTATGCCATTTTTGTGAAACAAGGGGTGAAACTACCCGGACGAACAAGTTTCGATTTTCGGGATCTAGTTACGGATAACAGTAAGGTCCCTTACGGGATATCGCAAATAAATCGGCTTTGAGCTTACTAAATACGTAAAAAAAACGCTATTAAGGAAACAGGACTACCTCCCATATATCCCAAAAATCACTAGAAATCTTAAAAAAGTACGCACACAAAATAATTTGTATGTTGTATTTACCAATAATTTGAAAATCATAAATCTCCTAAATTCTGGTAAAGATAAGACTCCAGTTACTCGCCAAAGAGGTCTCTATCAAATACCATGCGACTGTGGCAAATTCTATGTAGGGAGAATCCACTAGAATTTCGAGAAACGCCTACAACAACATAAAGATGATATCACCAAAGCTCTGAATTCTAATATTGCTAATTATTATACTAATAATTAATATTATTAATATTATTAGTATTAATTATACTAATGACATTAGTATGTCACTACTCAGTCGAATTCCTTTTACTTTAATAAATTGTCTAATATCCTCCCTCCTACCTCCTATTCCCGCATATTCAAATAATAGATGTTCTACCGTTTCCTCATTTCCACAGAATGAACATCTCGGATCTTCATTATAAAAACAGGCTCTAAATGTCATAATGAGAAAACCTTAGTCTGAATATCACCCTAGCTTCAGGATTACTTAGCGCTCCATATATTTTCTTTTCAAATCGCCTTTCTTTCTCTTGTATAACTAACATATTTGTTGAGAACGCACGATTGTCCTCAAATGTCTTATTCTCAACTTTTTTTTTATCAATACTTACAAATGTTCGCCCGTCTTCTATGGATGCTTGTGTTGCAGTAGTGTCTGCCATTTCATTTCCACTAATGTTTGCATGTCCCGTTACCCAATCCAATGTGATGTTTAGTCCCTTTTCCAGTAATTTATGTAATTCTTCATCGAAAAAAATTTGCATTGGGAGCTACTTTATTTTCTAAATAAATATCCTTGATTGCTTCGCTTCCAAACAACTTTTTCAATCCAAACAGATTCTATATTTTTCACTTGTAAATGCAGAATCTAATACGCATCTCACTGCTTTGGTTATAGCAACTACATCTGCTTAAAACTCTACAGTTATATCACCTAATTTAACCATTTTAACTATATTCTTGGAGGGAATTATAAAAGTGACCCCCACCTTATTGTCCAATTTGGCTTCATTTGTGAAGATATCCACAGTGTCAATATATTGAATTTTTTTGTCATCTTGAATGATTGATGGTAATCTATATTATCCCACTTTTCAAATTCAGTATTGCCCTGGTATGGAATGGAATCCCACTGAGGGGCTATGAACCTATTGGGCACTCTCAACATTGATGTCAACTGACAATCCGTTTGCGACTCTTCCATTATCTCCTTTGCTTTCAAAATACCAAATTGTTTTTTCCATGAACACCACAACCTTCCCTCTTTTAGCATTCATGATTTAATTAGATTCGACTGGTCAGCCATCCATGTCTTCGGTAAAGACTTTAATGTTGGTATGTCTCTTTGCTACCTAGCTTCTCAATTTCACTTTCTGATTCGAGAAAGCTCCGTGGAGTTGTCTTTCTTACTCTACAAGCTATTCTCAAAGCACTGTATTGAATAGCTCCTCTAAGAAAGACTTAGACGCTGCCATATAACTTATTCCTCCATATTCCAATTTTGCTCTTGTGTATTTTATGTAAAATTCCATCAAAAAGTCGGGTTTTGGGCCTAAACTTGCTCCAGGTAAAATTTTCGCAATACTTATTTTTTTTGGCACATGCTTATATGAGCTTTAAACTTCATATTTCTATCAATGGTAATTCCAAGCCACTTAAATTCACTCATGGTTTAAATTTGCTCCCCATTTCAAAAAAGGCACAGAGCAGAGTACTTTTTTCTTTGCGTGATTACCATTGCTTTTGTTTTCTGGACCGAAAACTGTACACAAATTTTCTTGGCCCACGTTTCCACTAATTTTATTTTCTCCTGGGCCACTCGTTACCCCTCCTCAATACTATTACACACTATCCACATTCTAAAATTATATCATTCTAAATTATACCATCAGCGAAAATTCCAGCTCTATCCTCTCTTGCATCCAGTATTATATCAAATTCACTTATGTTGTAACAATATGGCCCCAATGAAAAGCCTCGTGGAACGCCGCGTTTTCTTAGTACTTTTCTTTCCGATTATGCTTTACCCGCTTTTACTGTCACTTCTCATTCTTGTAAATAATCATGAGAAAATCTTAGTAAACATCCTCTAACATTTACTGCAATCACTCCTTTATTATATGTCTATGAACCATACTATCGAAAGCACTACTCAAATCAAAGAAAAATACTAAAAAGATTTTTCTATTTTCCAAAGAATTTACTGCGTCATTTACAAACATTTGTAACACTTCTATAGCTGATCTGTTCTTTCTAAACCCCCATTGAACATCTTCTAAAGTGTTTGTTTTCCCACTTTCCGTGTAAGCCTCTTCTTAACCATTTTTTCATGGATTTTTCCTAACACAGTAGAGTAATCATTCTTAAATTTTCAATTTTTTAATCATCTTTGCCTTGTTTAAGAATCCAAGTCACTACCCTGTCCTTCTATATTTTTGAAATTTTACGTCTTCCCAGCCTTTTTTAATAATTTCTTACAATGGTTTTATTCGTTTGTCACCTAAGTGTTTGATATACTGTGGGTAAATCATGTCTAAGCCTAGTGGTGTTAATGGTAACTTTAGAATCACTTTCATGTACTCCTCATCTGTAAAATCTATCTATATATATAAAAATAAGTTGTCTGTGTGTCGAGTGACGTGATGTTTGTGTGTCGACTGACGTCATGTTTGTCGACTGACGAAATTAAAGACCGGGACATCGGGACACAAATGACGAACGGGACATAGGGAATATAAATGACGACCAGGACACTCAAAGAGAAAGCGACCGGGACACAAGGAATGTTCGATTAGCAATCACCATCAACAAAGCACCGGGACACAAATGACGACCGGGACACAGGGAATATAAAGTACGACCAGGACACAAGTAAAAAAAAACTAAAAAAACTAAAAAAAAGATAAAAACTACAAAAAAAACTAAAAAGAAAAAAAACTAAAAACTAATAAAAAAAACTAAAAAAGCTAAAAAACTAAAAAAACTAAAAAAGAAAAAAATAAAAAAGGAAAAAAACTGAAAAATAAAGGAGAAAAACAAAACTAAAAAAATGAAAATAAAAATAAAAAAAAAACCAAATGGTAGAAACTACAAAAAAACTAAAAAGAAAAAAAAACTAAAAACAAAAAAAAACTAAAAAGAAAAAAAGGGGGAAAACATAAAAATTTATTTCATCATATACCATTTCAAAAACGAATGTATATACAGACCGGGACACAAATGACGACCGAGACACAGGGAATATAAATGACGACGGGGACACAGGGAATGTTCGATTAGCAATCACCATCAACAAAGCTCAAGGGCAATCATTAGAATCATGAGGTATAACTAAAAAAAGGGTAAAAAACTAAAAACTAAAAAAAAGACCAATTCAAAAACGAATGTATATACAGGCCGGGACACCGAGACACAAATGACGACCGGGACACAAGGAATATAAATGACGACCAGGACACTCAAAGAGAAATTACAGACTGGGACACCGGGACACAAATGACGACCGGGACACAGGGAATATAAATGACGACCGGGACACAGGGACACAACTACAACGGGGACGCCGGGGGCACAGGGGGATATATAAATGACGACGGCGACACAGGGAATGGTCGATTAGCAATCACCATCAACAAAGCTCAAGGCAATCATTAGAATCACAGGGACACAACTACAATGGCGCGTAACTAATATGGCGCGTAACGACTTACGCGCGCGGGGGGGCTTGGGGGGCGCGAAGCACCCCACCAACTAGGTGTTGGGGTGGTGGTATCACAAAAATAACCATTTTCCATTGACCAGCAAAAACTTTGAACTTAAATTTGTTTTCTTTTAATAGTTCGTTCATGCACTTCGAGAGTATGAAATCTTTTGGGAATCTTCTTGATTCTTCTTCTTCCTTTACTTTAATGATCATTTCAATCTTTAAAAAGTCTTCGGTACTTGTCTATTATATAAAACACACTCGAGAAGTGAAGTTTGGTGACAATAAAACATGATGAAAATAGAATTCTTTATTAACAGAATTTTGAAGGTCATTTGTGAATTATTTAATTGGGAGCTTAGGCGTCGGCTGACGGTCTCAAAGACAAAGAAAAGTTCATTATTAACGCGATTCTTGACCTAGGTCATTATTAACGTGATTTTTTAGAACACCGGTTAGTTGCTTTGACTAGAGATAGAATATAGTGGCTCATCATGCATGTTCAAATCAAGATTTGTGGTTAGCCAAGGATCAAAGAACAGGCAATTATTTTTTTCCAGGACCGTTTGTGTGAGTACTATTTAGCTATTAAAATCTAATTCGAAAATATAAAAATATTAAAACCTGTCAGTGTCTGTTTTATCAATTTTTTTGAGATCCTTTTTTGGTAACACACTAAATAATAATTTCTGTCACGTTAGTCTAATAAAATTTGTGGGTGTACAAAAGACTTGTCAAATGTTTCACGTTGCATCAGTTACATAAGCTTCGTTCGATGTTAGCTATGTTTGCTGAGATTTTCCAAATATGGTGTTCGGCTTATCGTTTCTGTCAACAAAGAAAATAATATAAACTTCTTCGGTGTCGATAGCTAGACTAAATGTCAAAAATTCTGAAAACCACATGAGAGATTCCCAATATCCTTATGACTATGTTCTGACTCTACTGTGACAGGAATTACAAAAAGTTAACTAGAGTTTAAGGGTAAAACAATCAGATTATCTGTGATTACGGATTGGAAAACGTTTAAAGTTGACTATAGTAGTCCAGGGATAGAACGCATCTGCCATGTCGACATTTTATACTTTTAGTTTTTGACTTGGGTCATTCTAATGACGACTGAACTTGACAAATCAAAGAAGTTTTTCATTTATCACTGAATTAATAACATGTCATCTTTTTTTCAGTTAATTAATTTTTTCTAATGTGTTTTTTACCATTTATAAGCGTGAACAATTATCATTATTTTTAAACAGCATCTATCAATTCACCTTCCATTTTGAATTTGCTACTAGAATTTAGTTTTTATGTCGAAACTAAAAACAACGGACTTTTTTTCTTAAAAGCCAACAAAATGTAGGCAAGATGTCACAATTTTTGGAAATAGAAGATAGTATTAATCGAACACTGCACTGTCGCCAAAATATGAGTCAAACAGAAATTGACAGGTTACATTAAACAGCCAATTCTAGCTGTTCCTTAGCTTCTACAGAAAATATCAGCAATTCCGTTCCCTGATCTTGACATATCTCTAGACCCTCTTAGATACACAAGACTTGTGCGTGTCTCATTGGATTTTTTTGGGGAGGGGGAGGGTAGGGAAAGAGGAGAGTTGAAGTCGAGTGAGTTCAACTGTTTTATTGCGTTTTTTTTATCCTCAACCTTCATTGAGCATATTTTATGTCCCCGCCGGTAGACGAGGGAGAACAGTCCTCTTAACTTCCTCATCGTGCTTTACATTGCCGCCTGACCCATTTTGAGTATGTCTGTGATTTCCTTCACATTACTCAGCTCGAATACTCAGGCTTTTTTTTCAATAATAATAAAAAAAGCAAAAAACGGAAAGATCACAGATGAGTAAAAAGCGAGTCTGAGATGTATCCCGAATAATAAGTGATCTCTTAAATAAAGCGGTGAATAAATGGATAAATTTTGAGAGGCACATAGCTCTAGGAATTTTCATATCCGTTCTATTTTTCAGCCCCCAAAGTGTTGAGCCACCTCAAAACTTGCCTTTTTAAAAAAATATAATTTTCACCTAATTTTTCTGTCCAACAAGTTGTGACAAAAACTTGATTGGTACAAAAATTGGCGAGAGTCGTTCTTTCAAATTTTCACAAATACAACCTCACAGCCGAAGTTCTTAAAAAATAGCTAAGGCACTGGGACTACCAGTGAAAGGTTTTTTTTTATGGAATGGCTTCTAAACAATGAAGAATTACAATTAATTATATGCAATTTGAAAAGCTAACACCCTACTCAAAACTACCTCCCACCCCTACTCTCAACCCCTAGTTTATATCTTGGGTCGCATCTTGTTTCTCCATGCACGGTAAACTTCTCAGCATACACGGCGCAGGTATCTGCTATTCCCGGGGTATACGGATTGGGAATGTGCGCAACCCCTGGAATAAGAACTAGGTTGGAAGTTTTCTTTTCAATAACAAAATGGTAAAAAAAAAGTAACTTTATTTCCTTCAACACATCAAACTATATTCGTCTAAACAAGAAATAATACAAAAAGAACTATTAAAAACAAAACACAAAAATTGTTCGACCCTCTATTATGGTAAGCGTTCTTTGTTTCCTCTATTAAAAAAAAGGAAAGAAAAGATAGTTAAAATAACTTTTTAAAGCCAGAAATAAGCAGTAATATAGATAAACAACATAAATGAAGGAGCTTTAGATTTCGACAAACATAAAATATCCACGAAATCCTGTCTGCGTCTACAAATATGTATCTGTCTTGTTCATGTGTTTGCAGGTATACATGTTCCAAAAGTTTAAAAAAAAACGCAAAAGCTTCAGAGCACTTATCTTAAACTTTGCATGAAAATACGATAATGCATATTTCGACCAATAAGATGCACTGGAAGTGGTAACATTGAGTTATCTTGTGTTATTGTAAAAGCATTATGCGCTATCGCTGTTATCTAACAGACTAAAAATAAATATATTTTTCAGTCAGGATCTGAAATACGTGATTGTAATAGAGCGTTTTCAACTAGATTCAAAATTAAATAAAGATTTTTATCGCTCACAATTATTGTGTAACAATATTTTTGAGTTTTGGATAAAGAACAAACTCTGAAAATTTTTTACTTGAATACCGTTGTTAATGCAACTTTTGATACTAAGTTCAAAAGTACAGTAGCACTGCCGTCTTCTATTAGTTAAGAAGTTCTTAACTAATAGTTAAGAACTTTATTAACTAGTTAAGAACTTAAGTTAACTAAGTTCTTAACTTCTTTCAACATTTTGAAAGAAGTTAAGAGCACAAACGAATTTTAAATGCTAAGAGAGCGGTATTATGCATTATTACTTTTTTTTTGAAAGGTTTTTTCAGGACAATTTACGAAGTAGCTTCTGATGAAATACTGGCGAAAAGTTTAAGACGAATTAAATTTCTAATCGAGATACCCAATGAAGAACCACCAAACCCCGAACGACTAATCAATATTAACAAAAAGAGAAACTTAATTCAAATAAACCACCAATTTAACATATTCCTCGTCCATTTACAAAAAGGGACCAGACAAGGGAATAGTTCATTCACTAACTATAGAGTTGTTGCCGTTAATGAGATATTCTGCATATAGCTATTGATTACACCTTCCAAATAAAATGTATTAGTCATTAAATAACACGTCTAACCGTTTAACTTATTAAGGAAAATACCCATAACAATTTAGATATCAAGCAGTTATAGCAAATTCAGATTTAGTTGAGCGAATCCTGAGACATTTTTAGAAACCCTCAACAATTTCAGACATTAAACAGCTGTTGGAAATTCATCTATAATGACAACAATCTTCAATATTTTTGAAATGATATTTTATTTATTACCAGATAAAAAAGGTTAAACCAAGTAGGACAAATAAAATAAAGAGCAAAATATTTTCTTAAATTAGTAAACAAAGATCTTGGATTCTAATACACCTGAACATATCGTGCCAATAAAAATTGGCTACACAATATGTTTAAAAAATGAACACTTTCCTCTGGTTTTGCCAGTTATAAAGTAAAAACACGAAATAACTGTATAGATTAATTAAAATAATTTACAATTACTATGTCTAACTTTATATACATCTTTTGAATTTTCATGTTTAACAAAATCATTATAGCCACGGATCCACACAAATGACACCTTTGTGATGGGGATTACAATATCGTCCAAAGGAGACAGGGGGGGGGGGGGGGTCTACGCTAAACATATTTTAAGTCCTAGTTTTTCAGGAATAGAGGGTTCTTGGGAAGAGTTCCAAGAGGCAGGGACAGACAGGATTACAGTAGCATTGTTTCCTTTATGTCTGCTCAAGAGTTAAACTTTTCCATAATACTTCGTTGTACAAGTTCTGATATTTACTTTAATATTCTAAATAAATTTGTCTAATAAATTAAAAACTTATCAAAAAGTTTATTTTTGTTGAAATAAACCTTGAAATAAATATGTGAAATAAATTTCCGTTAAATCCATTTTTATAACTACCCTTAGTGTATTGTTTTAATCTACACATGCTAGTAACCTCCTTTCCATAAAAAAAAAACTAGTTACCAGGTAAGCATTTATATCACTTTTACTGTTAAATGTCTAGTTTATTTAAAAATCTAACACGAACTTTTTGCCTGGCGTATCAAAACAATGGTTGGTGAATTCATAAAATGTAACCGTTCCTCTGCCCTATGTAACACTGCGTACCTCCGTGGCACCAAAAGGCATTTGATGAAAACTAATGCTTTGATAAAGATATTTATATATTATAAGAACGGTCCAATATATTCTAGTAATGTGTCCTTAGGGGCAAAACAGTATGGCTTGATTGTCAAATTATGTGAATAGCTCGTTTTAAAACTAATATTTTGTAGATAAATTTTAGTAGGAAGTGGACATTAAACGTTGTTAAAAATACGTTCAAGCAAATATTTATAATCTATATTATTGGATAGCCAAAGTTTTGGTCCACACCAATTCATGAGGCAAAAGAGAATTTAAATAGCTGACAATTGTTCCTGGGAAATTTTAATGGAAATTCATAAATAGCATGTATAGATTGAGCCCAAAATCTTGGCTTTCCTTGTTTTTGGAGGTCATTTTCTAAATATTTCACAACATCAGCTCTTAACGCTTAAATGAATATTTGATGAATCTTGTTCAATGTTAGTGTCTTTCTACACTGAGGACAGACTCTCGCATTCTTGATAGCACTTGATAGACAAGGGCCACAAAATAAATGACCACAAAATGTTGACATAACTTTTTTATCTGCAGTCTTCATTTGACCCAGTGTGTCAAAACAAATCCCACATTGCACTGTAGCTTCAGACGAGCCTTGAGCTTCACTACTGATGCCTAGATCAGAATCGGGACTTGGGGGAGGCTCAGATGGACTATGAGGGAAGTAATCACTTCTGTCTAAATCAATGGTAACATTGACAGTACGCTGGCCTTGAGTGCGTGCACGTGGTAGATCTACATCGACTTGAATGTCAAGCAAGGATGGGGCACGTCTGCTGGCACGAGATGTTTGGGCTCGCCAGTTGTGACGATGTACATTTTCAATGGGGTTTTCTTGGATTACAACTGGAAAATCTTCATCTAACATAACAATATCACTTTCACAAGTCAGGTCAATTACTTCGTTTTCAGAAGAATGTTGATTGGTCATGTCAGTCAGTAAAGATTCTTCTTCATCATTGTCACTATAAAGACGAAACAAAAATTAGAAACCATATAATACTATTCCCAATTTTGCGCTACAATCACAATTGTAGTAGCATTGTGGGATTAAAACTAGAATAAAAGAAGCCAACGATTGCAACAGACACATCTTCGGCCACATTTTACTGACAACTAAAACACTTAGACACCCGCACATCAAGACACCACAGGCACCAACACAGCTTTTAAACGGAGATTTTGGTATTTTAGAAATTGCTCTGTAAATTGTATGCGATATTTTTATTTTGCATACGAAAACATTTAGTTGTTGGTCAAGGTGTTATTTTCAATCAAACATTTCTATTTAACTTGGAGCCTATTTTCCATTTTGTAACACGAGATAAGTGAATATCTTTGATACAAAATCTAGGACCAGGAAATTATGTCTTCATTGTCATCTGCTACAAGGGATTAGCTTAATTTATTACAAACAAGAATTATAACTATCTTGACAAGAATGAGCCAATCAGTAGACACAAAGTGTACTAACACTAGCCGGCTACAATTATAACAATCACATAGCTTTTAAATCAATAATACTGAGAAAAAAAACAAAAATAAAAAGATTTTCAAGATTCAAGATTTTTATTTAAACTTCTGTACAACACAAAGGTCAAGCCGGAGACACAAGGTCGATTGACAAAGACCCGTTATAACAATATAGCACACCTATTTGAAAGAAAAAAGAAACAAAAACAAATGAATAAAATAAATATAAATAAATCCATGACTCACCACTAGACGGGAACCCACCCACAAAACAACCGGCACTCGGCAAATATCAATCCGAAAAACAAAACAAAAACTGTGTGCTAGCGAGGGTGACCAATGACCGGCAACTTATTTGGAAAAAATATGAGCCCACCTTATCAACATCAAACAAACAACTATTCACTTTAAGATTTTTTTTTTAATCACTGATTCTTGAATTTATTTATACGGATAGAATGAAGTTGCTTTTTTATATTTGGGAGAGATTTACTGTAGTCAATATATGGTAGATAAAGATGCCATGAACCCATGATCGAGAAATATGGCGAGAACCGTGATCTCTCAGTAGTTAAGTTCTGGTGCTGCATTCTCCATTTATTTCGGGTTTCATAAACATGGTCAGGTTGCTCAGGGAAAAAATTTCTCGTAGGAAAGTACGAAGGCAGTTCTGAGCGGTCATATTTTACCTTCAATAAAAAAGAATGAAGAGTGAATAATTCTGAAACAGGCAAAATACTAGTTAATAAATATATAGTATCAGTGGTAGTGGTAGTATGTGTGGTAGACCAACAGGAGAGTCTATATCGGTTTTATATGATATTTGAATGTTGCCAAATAAATCAGGGGACAATACGTAAGATGGGAATGCACCAAGGCAAAATAAATGAGTCGTAGAACTTCATAGGAGAAAAAATGCTGAAGCCTCCTCATTACACCAACTCCTTGGGCGATTTTAACACGTGATCTATTACAATGTTCTTTATAAGATAGATTTTCATCAATAGTTATACCAAGATGCTGGAGTGAAGTTACCCTTTGAATTCGAATATCTGTAGCCTGATCACTTATACTTGAAATTCCTCTTGCTTTGTGTCCAAGTCTACTATAAATGATGAATTTCGTTTTGGCGGCATTCAATGACAAAAGATTAGCCTTTAGCCATACAATCAGCTGGGAAAACACGATTTGCAGCTTCTCTTTGACATCATCTTCTGATCTCCCTGCAAGTGTTGGTCCGGTATCATTGGCGAAAAGGACATTCAGGCTCTTGCTGATGGAAGGTCATTTATGTATATTAGGAAGAGAAGTAGTCCCAGAATTGAACCCTGAGGAACACAATATTGGGCAATAAGCATGGAACCGAAACTGTTTTATTGATAGTTGTTACTTGGGATCGACCTGTTAGGTAAGATGCGATAAAATCGTGCGCTGGTCCTCGTATCCCGCCATGGCTTAATTTAAACAACAATATTTCGTGTCAAATGCCTTCTCAAGATGAAAAAAAAATACTCGCCGGAATCATTTTTCCGGCGAGTAAAGTCCGAACTTTACTTAAAAAGTTGAGTAGAAAAAATCTACTTAAAAAGAAGAGTTGAGAGAAAGTCAAACTTTAGCGTAAAGAGCCAGGCACTGAGGAGGGGTCAACCCCTTTTATATAAGGAATAATTTCTGTTCGTTTTAAGTTGCAATGTCGCTCCTTACTTGCAGTTTAAAAAACTTATTTTTTTTTATTTAATTTAATTTCTGAATCGTTTTTTAAATTTAATCCGTTTCTCAAAGAGTGCCGGTAAATCTGGCTTATTCTCCACGAAAAATTACCTCCCTTCACCAGAAACTCCGTGAAAAATTACTAGCATGTAAAATAAACCCTCTTTCTCCTCTTAAAATTTCTTGCTGATGAATTAGCGTGAAAAGTTCATTTGAAAGAGATTCTAATTTCTATTCGTTTTCCCGATCGCTCCAGAAATCCCCCCATCCATGGAATTTTTTTCTGAAAACCAAAATGAGTTGAAAATAGCCCCCAGACAAATTCCCTGAAAAAATTCCACATGCAAAAGTGAGTTGGCAAAGAGAAAGTTAGACAAATAAAAAGAATTTCATAGAGAAACTATGTCAAATATGTCCACTATAAGATTTAACCTTGAAAGCTAACCCCCAGTAATTTACCTCCCCACGGAAACCCACCACATGCACGAAATTCCCCCCTCCCCCCAAAAAAGTATGTATACTTTCCCATTACAAATTATATACGTAAAAAATGGGTAAATTTCATAACTTACAAGCCTCTCCCCATGGGTTGTGAGAGAGGGAGGGGGGCATGTTAAACATAAAGACATTGTTCAACTATGCTGAATAAAATAATGATGATCTAAAAATTTTGATTGGGCGACTTTGGGGAAAAGATGGATAAGCTAGGGCTCAAATGGCCATTTTCCTAGCAAATAGCCCCCAAGGGGGGTTAGTTGCCCCCCCCCCCAATTTTTCAGGTTACTTAAAAAGGGCACTAAAATTTTAATTTCCGTTCAAATTCACTCTCTACCGATCTATGACCATTATTTCGATACGAACTCTGAAAAAAAAGCAAAATTCTACATTTTGCTATATAAGCACTTAAAACGTCTACAGTAGGATTCTGTCGTAAGCTAAATCTGATGGTTGGATTTTCATTAAATTCCTTTACTTTTAGGAGATTATTACCCTCTTTTTCGAAAATCACGTAGATTTTCTCAGGCTCTTAACTTTGATGGGTAACAGTAAAAATAATTTTTTCGAATTATGATTAATGATAAATTCTTGGTAAATTTATATATTTAGAATCAGTATGATAAGACAATTCTTTTGATGTGTCTATTGATATCAAAATTCCGTTTTTTAGAGTTTTGGTTATTATTGTAGCTGAGTCGCTCCTCATTGACATCACGAACTGTTTGATACCGAATTAGTAGTAAGGGAGAGACGAGGAGATTATGGAGGTAGAGACTGATGTATAATCCTCAGGGCCGTAACCAGGAATTTTCGGGGGAGTTGCTTTTCCATGGGGAGGGGGGGGGGGAAACAAAACAAACTTTTAAAAAACACATCAAAAAATTGAAATTGAATCCCTCTTTATTTCTGGGAATATTTCTATTCTACGCTGTCTTTATAAAAAAAAACAACCCCAAACAACCCCGAGTAACATTTAACCCCAAAACGAGCATTCCATATAGAAGGAGGACTGCCTCTTCCTCAACCTCATGGTCGTAGAAACTTTGGAGGGTGCTTCTTATATCGAAAACTGAGAGTCCTAGTCCTTTTGTAAGAGTCGTAGGTGATTGGAGACCAGGCAGCGGTGGGAAAGGGGGTTAAACGTCGGCTCCCTTCTATTAAATCTCTACCATGATTAGCATCTTTAAATTTCTTTATAGGCTTCAACGAAGCAACCAAGTCAAGCCGTAATAAAACAAACCCCATTAGACTTCGGCATATTAAATAGAACCAACCTGTTTGCATATACTTAGATATGCAAGGATTTGTAGTAATTATATTGATTTTAAAAATAGATGTACAATTTTAAGCCAAAAATTGATTTTAAGAGGTTTTTCTGCAAATAAATTAACTTGGCAATTTAAAAAATTTAGTTTTCATTATAACGAACTATTAAATAAATACTGAAAGATTTATCTTGAAATACTTAGCGAAATCTTTGGTTGATTTTGATTTTCTTTGTTACTGAGTTTGGCGTGTCCCTGATTTTTGACAGTGGATTTCCGGAGGATTTTGCATATATTGTATTTTCAAATGGTCTTATTTTGCATTCATTTCCTTGATTTTTATCTAGGTCACATTTACATCAATAGAGAATAATTTGATATAGTGAAAAATTTTAATAATTGTTTAGCATTAATATAGATTGTGAATTCGTAACATAAATATACGAGGGACAGAACCAAGGTATGATAAGCTTGTTTTGGTGTTACTTGGTTGTTCGACATTTGTTTTTTCATAGGCATATAATTTGGGGGTGATACCTAGCACGGGGATACCAGAATTTATCGTAGGCACGCCACTTACCTGGGTAAAGAATTTAAAGTGCCGAAACCCTATAGGCAAGTGTGTATTCTCCTGATGAGCCCTTGTGTTGGGTTATTGCCTCTGAATTATTTGTCTTTTTTACTGTTTATAATGTTTGGTAAATGACGAATCATACTTACTGACGACACGAGTGCCTGTCCATGGATTATTCTTTATGGTTGATTGTGTATGGCTATGCTGTTTGACCTGTGTGATTGTGTGGATGAGTAGGGTTGCTGTTGCCATGGTGATTTCCCTTTTCATTATAGATAAAGGATATCGACACAATTGGACATAGTCATTGAAAAAACAAAGGAGACATGTAACACTTTCTTATGTAGTGAAAAAGTCAATATCTTGTTTAAAAATACACATAAAAATTATTAAACCCCCTGATCATTATTGGTGTTATAACCTGTATTCAGATCAAAAATAAAGTTTGTGATTCAACAGAGGCCGTTTTAGAAAAAAAAAACTAAAACGCAAGTTTTTGAACAAATCGGATGACATAAATAAAATCCGGTTTGCATGTTTAATTTAGATAGCTAAGCTGTTTTAAACTATATACCTATATCAAATATACCTATCTACCTATATACCTATCAAACTATATGATGTTTTCATTTATGTCTATCATCTTGAAATAGAAGTTTTTAGACATTAGAGTATACGTGACAGTTTACTTTTTTTTATTACCAATAGTATTTTTGAAGGCAAATATTTTTAGACATGTTTAGGGGTATAAAGGTGGAATTTCTCACTAAAAATTACTAATTCCTGAGAAAGATTGAGCATTGTTTAAGATAGAAAAAAAGCATTAGATGAAAATGGAGTAGATTCCCCTTAATGCTTAGGCAAGCATTTAGTCCCATAGTAGCCGAAAGTTTAAAAACGAATCTTAAAAAAAACTGCCTCGTACTGAAAAATTTGCCGTTAATAATGAATGGTAACTATTATTTCTGTTCACCATTATTTCGGTTTATTGCCAAAATACAGTTCTGGGGGTTTAAAAAAAGAGCTGGAAACCCATCACGGATGGCATCAGATCAAAATCGAAATTGCTTCCTTGGAGACACCATGGTCGAACATCCATTAGCAAGAGAAAATGCTAATTTAGCCTGTGTATAAGCTTACGAGTCTCTTTTTTTCTTCTCCGCTACTTGGACACTAATATTTTAAAGAGTTGTAACTCTTTTAAAAGCTGTTATATAATATAACATGGTGATATATATAAGCTGTTATATATATATTATGGTGAATGTCCACAAATTGGTTAATGTCGACATTCAGTGGTGAATGTCCGAAATACTCTTTTTTTTCTCCCTGGATTAAGTCAGATTACACATTAGGTTAGATTAGATTTGGTTAGACGAGGGTAGGTTGGCTTAGTTAGCTTAAGTTAGGTTTTTAACCCATTTATGATATTTAGAACCACATTTAACCTAATCTAAACTTCTAGTTGCCTAAAATTAAAAGTTAAAATAAATTTAAATTAATTAATAAAATGAATTAATAATTAAATTAAAAATAAATAAATCAAATTAAAAATAAATTAAATTAAAAATTAAAATTTCTAGTTGCCTTTCCAAGTAACCGAAAAACCGTAGGGCAACTAGGCCTCCTCCCCCCTCCTTTTTTCTCAAAATCGTTCGATCAAAACTATGAGAAAGCCATTTAGCCAAAAAAAAAATGCAAATTTCGCTCTTTACGCTAAAGTTTTTTACTGTTTTAAAAAGCAGAGTTAAGAGAAAGAGTCAAGCTTTAACGTAAAGAGCGGGGCGTTGATGAGGAAGCAGCCCCTTTCACACACGAAGTAATTTCTGTTTGTTTTAAATTTCAATGTCGCTCCTTACTTTCCGTTAAAAAAAAACTTGTTTTTTTTTTATTAATTACAGTCATAGGTGGCATAAGACTGAAAAGGGTGATTTGCAAAGCTAATTGAACAGAAGCAGAGAAAAAGGAATTTCGAAAATTCAAGGGTGAATGTCGACATTAACGAGATTTCAAATATTTCAGCACCTTTGTAAACTACCTATGACACCGAAAATGATATTTTTTGATAACATTTTTGAATTGGGAGGAACCTTAAAAGGGGTACCATTAGGTCTTCTTAATCAGAAAACCTACCAGGTATACAGTTCCTTCCCAGCGCCCTTAGTAAGAGAAAAAAAAAACGCATTTTTTCAGTACATGAAGAAAAATTGTCCAGCTAAAAATATTCTTCCGTTAAAATTGTGCTGGAAGTAACAATTGTTATTTATGTTAGCCTTAGTATTAAAAGTTGACGGTGAAAACAATTTTTCGGAAATAAAAAAAAGCTTGAAACAATGATAGGTATTTCTTTTTGTATTTTTACAGCACTAACAGATCACTGGAATATCATAGGTCCTATGATGGCACAGAGGGGATACATGCTTCACTTAGCATAACAACACCGCCATGAAATGCCGTACGTCACCGAAAACGGAATTTTTAGTGTCATTATGGAGTCCAGGGCTTGGAGCCATAAGAACTTTTTTCATTTAAATATGCATGATCAAAAACCATTTACTCAACAAGATGGGTACTCCAGAATTTCAGTTAGATGTATTTGCGGAACTAATGGACTGAACGGGGGGTCTGGTTGCCCTCCAATCCCTTTTGACTTTAAAAAGGGCACTGTAACTTTCAATTTCCAGTCGCACTTTTCGTGTTTTACATATTTCATAAAATATAGGCCATTTATTTGGCTTTGTTTGCACCAGTTTTGATTGGTTATTTAAATTAGGAGGTTCAGGGTTAAATTAGCAGTTATTTAACAAACAAACAAAGTAGAAACAATAGGGAAAATCTTTTCAAGACAGTGGAAATCAAATCTGTGGATATTTAGGCCCATGTCGAAGGACCGTCTTCATACGCACAATACGAGAAATATATATATATATATATATATATATATATATATATATATATATATATATATATATATATATATATATATATATAAGCTTACATTAAAATGTGAGAATTAAAACTAAAAATGTTTTTTAAGAACTTTTTTAAAATAGCCCTAGCATCCTTACTTGAACGAATTTCAACCAGCAGTTATTTCAGTTAGCATAATCTGAAATATTCACATAATAAGTCATAAATAAAAAATAGAAAAAATAGAAAAATAATAGTAAAGAAAGAAAGCAGATAATAGGAAGTAAAGATAGCAGGTGTAAAATGAAGGATTTACTCACTTGTCTATGTTTACCAATGGCACAGCTGATTCGGGCCTGACCGTTCTGGCATGAGGCCTTCTCGAACTTGAATCAGTACGAGATACGCGTTGCCTTCTGACAGAATTTCGAGTCCTTGGACGAAAAACAGCTTGGTGCAGGTTATCATTAGGGGAATCTGATAGACTTGTCTGTCGAGTCCTTGTGAGAGCTGTCTGTCGAAGGGTTGAGGGATTTGCCTGTCGAGTCCTCGAACGAGTTACAGATCGGTTTCGAACTGTTCCGTTCTGAGACTCTGGAGAAGATAATATAATTGTTGAATGGTTAATACCAGCACCTTGTCTCCTTCTTGTTACTGTTGTCCTTGGCATCGTGAACAATGCTCCCACTATCAATGATAAGTAATCTTAAAGGGTAAAATACCAGAATTACTAGAATCAGAATCTAATCTTAAAAAACTTAAAATATTACGCATCAGACAGGAACACCCCAAATTCTCCTAATGGAATTAGTAAAAAAAAAAAAAATACTGGCTTTAATAGTTTACAATTGGTATTCAATGAAGTTTTAATTGGTATTTATAGTTTTAGTCCTGCTATCACTGGCAAATGATAAGGAAGCTACAAATATCCTGATTACTATAATCAGAATATTCTGTTTTTTAGATCTTGGAACACAGTCAAACAGTTCGTGGTAACGAACTGTAGTAAGGAGCGACCCGGCTCAATAGTAACCAAAACTCTAAAAAATGGAATTTTGGTACCAATAGCTACATCAAAAGAATTGCATTTTAATGTTGATTTTAAATATATAAGTTTCATCAAGTTTAATCTTACCCATCAAAAGTTACGAGCCTGAGAAAATTTGCGTTATTTTAGAAAATAGGGGGAAACACCCCCTAAAAGTCATAGAATCTTAACGGAAATCACATCATCAGAGAACCCTACTGTAAAAGTTTCGAACTCCTATCTACAAAAATGTGGAATTTTAGATTTTTTGCCAGAAGGCAGATCACGGATGCGTGTTTATTTGTTTTTTTGTTGTTGTTTTTTTTCCCCAGGGGTGATCGTCTCGACCCAGTTGTCCTAGAATATTGCTAGAGGGCTCATTCTAATGAAAATGGAAATTTCTAGTGCCCTTTTTAAGTGACCAAAAAAATTGGAGGGCACCTAGGCCCCCTCCCACGCTAATTATTTTCCTAAAGTCAACGGATCAAAATTCTGAGATATGAAAAAATAAATATGAAAAAGTTTTATTTTTCAGTTGGAAGTAAGCAGCAGCATTAAAACTTAAAACGAACATAAATTATTACCCATATTATGGACTCACCTCCTCCTAATACCTCGCTGTTTACGCTAAAGTATCTTTATTAATTTCAACTATTTATTCTGCGGCTTTTGTGATTCAGGGGTCATTCTTAATGAATTGGGAGAAAATTTAAGCTTTAGTGTAAAGAGCGAGGTGCTGACGAGGGGGCGAACCCCCTCGTTATGTAATAAAAACATAAGAATACAAAAGCTCTTTATGTAAGCTAATTTATAAGTTACATATATCTTTTACTTATAAAAAGATTCGTAAAAAATTAAAAGTTCTAGCTGCCTTTTTAATTAACCGAAAATCGGAGGGCAACTAGGCTTCCTCCCCCGCTCTTTTTTTCTCAAAATCATTCGATCAAAATTATGAGAAAGCCATTTAGCCAAAAAAAAATAAATATACAAATTTCGTTTTAATTATTCCTCTGCGGAGAGCCAAAATCAAAACATGCATTGATTCAAAAACGTTCAGAAATTAAATAAAAAAAAAACAGGTTTTTTAAATGAAAGTAAGGAGCAACATTAAAACTTAAAACGAACAGAAATTACTCCGTATATTAAAGAGGCTTTTCCTTCTCAACGCCTCGCTCTTTACGCTAAAGTTTTTTACTGTTTTAAATTGTAGAGTTAAGAGAAAGAGTCAAACTTTAGCGTAAAGAGCGGGGCGTCGAGAAGGAAAAGCCCCATTCATATACGGAGTAATTTCTGTTCGTTTTAAGTTTTAATGTCGCTCCTTACTTTCATTTAAAAAAACTTGTTTTTTTTTATTTAATAACACATAGGACACACCCCATTCCACTACCTGAGTTGTTAAAACAAAAACTGAGACAAAACTTAGGATGTGAAACTCCTCCATTTTATCAAAAGATTTTAGTTAATTTTAATTTGTATTTAGTTATTTAAACACGACTAGGATGCGGAGCCTTAACTTTACTATTTTTATTCAGTTTAGTCTATACTTAACGGATATATCAAATGATATTTAACGGATATATCAACTGATATTTTTCGTCGTAAATATTTCTTTTCAAAAGTGCTCCCACCGTTCTATGACAAAAAGCTTAAAATATCATGGTTACTTGTATAGGAACATAGGCCTACTGATGTAATCCCTTGTTAAAATATATAAGAATATTTTTGCAATTACTAGCCGTCAGGCCCCAGCACTTGGCACGCGGTAGGCAACTTTATATATATTCTCATTGTCGCTTGTCTTCTAACCACAGACAATTTGCTGTCTTTTCGCACTAAATATTTGATATTTTTCAATATCTGATTTGATTATTAAAGCATGTCCGATTGCTAACAACGCCATCTATTAAGCTTCAAACTTTCGGTTTTCTTATTTAAGGTATTTGAGTTGTAATCCCTTGTTAAAACATATACAAATATTTTTGCAATTACCAGCTTTTGGCTCTTTACGCAATTTAGTGTCTTTTCGTACAGTACATTTCAAAGATATTTAATTATTAAAGGAAAACCAATTTCAAACAATGATTTAAACTAAGCTTCAAACTTTTGGTTTTATTTTTTTATGTTTTTGAATTGTTGTGATCCCTTGTTAAAATAAATACAAATATTTTAACAGTTACCTGTTTTTTGCTATTTCCGCAATTTCATACAGTAGCCCGATCAAAGATATTTAATAATTGATGCTAGTCCAATTTGTACCACTTTTTCAGCCGTTACCCCCAGCAGAAAGCCTCGCCTCTTGATGATTGCCCCAACGAAGGCACAGTAGCGCTCAGTGGGTTTGAGGTGTATAGTGAAATCAGGAAAGTAAAGACAAACGTTTCTCGTTTCCCAGGCAAAATCCCTGCAAAGCTTATACGTGAATTTGCTTTGTTCCTAGCCCTACCACTCTCGGTTCATATAAACGAGTGCTTTGCATCTGGGACCTTCCCTGGATCGTGGAAAAGGCCCACATCCGTGCAATTCTTAAAGTGAACCCACCCAAGTCGTGTGATGATTTAAGACCAAACCCCCTAACACCATGCCTAGCAAAAGTGACAGAATCGTTCATCTTGCGGCGGCTACTAGGGCAAGTAAGACAGGCTATAGACAAATACTAATATGGCGGACTCCCAAAATGTGGGGCGTCTATATACCTAGTCGGAATGTACGATCAGGTCCTGAAATGCCTTGAAAAGCAAGGCTGTTTTGTCGACCTATCTGCCATCGACTTTGGCAAAGCTTTTGATTTCCTACCGCACCTAGTAGCCTGCCAAAACCTAAAACAAATTAGACCTACGTTGCCTGGGCAACATGAAGTGTTGCGGCAACCTTTGTCCGGCTTCGCCGACTACGAGAGCAACACTTCGGTTTTGTTTCTTCGCTATTGATCAGTAATCACATGATCAAAGGCTATTCATCAGCGTTGAAAAAAAACAACAACAATATAGTATCGAAAGAAGGGACTAAATTGACTTTGCAGCCAGTTGAACTTTATCCTTTTCAATCGTAGACATCGTGACAATTGAAAACTCGGAACAATATCTTATATAATCTAGTTGGTATTATAAAGCTACAAAACTATCTCATTGTTTTACATTCTCGTTTGGGCTTGTTTCTTCACTATCGGTTAAATGATAAAGTTGTTAGCCTATCGAAGTTTTTAAAACGGTATGTTCAAACAAGAACGCAATCAGTTATCACATGACCAAAGGATATTCCTCAGCGTTGAAAAAACAACAGCTACAAAATAATATCCAAAGAAGGGACTAAATTGACTTTGCAGCCAGATGAACTTTATCCTTTTCAATCGCAGACATCGTGACCGATGAAAACTTGGAACAACATCTTATATAATCTAGTTGATATTATAAAGCTATCCGTAACTTTCCAGGATCAAAATACCATAGGTGACACTAATTATTACGAAACCACCTCATTGTTTTACGTTATCGTTTGTACCCGTTGCGTAAATACTTAATTCTGTCAGATTTAAAGAGATCGAACACAATGTGCACCAATTTTCACAAATTTCTAGCCCAAAGTGAACAGATTCTTACTTACAAGTCCCTCTCCCGTGATAGACATCAAGTTCACCGGAAACAAATAAATGGGTACACCAACTAGCTAAAGTTGCAAACCCTCATCGCTGAAGATGATTGTAGCCCAACAGCCGATTATTACTTACAAGTCCCCTACATGTCTTACCACTGGAACCAAATTGGTTTAACCATCAAATACACCGGAAAAAAATAATAGGTACACCAACTAGCAAAAGTGGCAAACTCCTCATTGCCGAAGATGATTATGAGCTAACAGCCGTTTCTCGCCCGAAGTGAAGCGATTCTAACTTATAAGTCCCTCTCCCATCATTGGCATCAAGTTCACCGGAAACAAATAAAGGTGTACAAGAACTAGCATAGTTGCAAACCCCACATCGCAGAAGTTGACTGTAGCCTAACAGCAGATTATTACTTACAAGTCCCCTATATGTCTTACCACTGGAACCAAATTGGTTTACCATTAAATACACTGGAAACAAATAATAGATACACCAACTAGCAAAAGTTGCTAACCCCTCATTGCCGAAGGTGATTATTACCTAACAGCCGACTGTTGCTTACAGGTCCTCTATATGTCTCACAATTTGTATCGGCCTAGATTTCGTTTCAGTGTGTACCTAATTACTGAAGTTGTCAACCCCTTGAATCTTTCAAACTGGTATACCTCATGAAGGAGTTTTTGTAGCAAAAAATGGATGTTAGGTTTTCCCCTCCCAACTCCCCCCAATGTCACCAGATCTGGTCGGGATTTAAAATAACAGCTCTGAGACATGATATCCTTCTAAACATCAAATTTCATTAAGATCTGATCAACCATTTGTAACTTAAATATACTTCATTTTATCCAAATTAAACGGGCCCCCACTCCCCCCAGATGCTCAAATCGGGAAAACGACTATTTCTAATTTAATCTGGTCCGGTCCCTGATACACCTGCCAAATTTCATTGTCCTAGCTTACCTGGAAGTGCCTAAAGTAGCTAAACTGGGACCAACAAACCGACAGAATTTGCGATTGCTATATGTCACTTGGTTAATACCAAGTGCCATAAAAAAAGGATCACCTGGAATTTCATCACATCCCAGAAGGGTTTTAGAGCACATTTGTCCTTCCACAACACCTTTCAATCTTTCTTTCCATCTTTAATTTTGATTCTGTATTTTTATTTCTGATATATATGTAAAAAATATAAAAGTAAAAAAAAAACTGAAACTGGTTGAAACACATTTCTCGCTTTTTTTACTGTTTCAAAAGAATAATTATGAGCAGTTGCTTCTTCTGGATTGCCGTCTGCGTTTTTTCAAGATCTGCAGAATTTTTTTTGCTCATTGCGGAGTGCTAATGATCCATCTAACATTGCCTGTGCAAGCTGGATTTCTACCATATTGTTCTTCTGAATTCCTTTCTTCAGTCGATTTCTTGCTTCTTGAAGCATCTGATCAGTTGCTTTTTCCTTAGTCCTGAGTGCTTCCTTTTTCTCTTTCAAAGTCTCCTCAAGAATTTTTTCATTTCTTTGTCCGAAGACATTTCAGCAATTAGCTGCTGCTTTTGCTGTTCTTCTTTTCCCGACTTGTGCTGTTCTTTTTCACCATTTTTTCTCAACTCTTTCTTCCGTTCCAGATAGTTTTGATAGCTCTGCCGCGCTGACGAGGCTGTCAGTACGGCTGACAAAGCGCGGCTTATCAAATCTTCAGTACCCCAAAACTTTTGAGCACTCCCACCAACTCGACGCAACCCTTCAGCAACAAAAAGCTTGACATTCAATGTGCGCTCATTCATAGATGCTCTCTACTCACTGAGGATCCTCTTAGACAGTAAAACTGTTCAGTATTAGATTATGTATAACTTCGAAATTAATAGTAGTATAAATTTTGAGCAATGATAGGACAGCCCTATGGAAATGATATAATAAAGTCATTTAAAAGTATTGCTTAGTACTGGGGTATGCATAAAGTCAAAATTATTAAGGTTGTTTATATTTTAAGTGATGAGACGGCAGCTCTATGTGGGAAATGATAAAATAATGCCCTTTGAATAAGTATTGTCTGGTATTGTGGTATGCAAAAAGTCAAAATTAATAAAATCGTACATATTTTAAGCGATGGTATGACAGCCCTGTGATGGAAATGACAGAATAAAGCCTTTTGAAAAGTATTGCTTATTATCAGGGATATGCAAAGGTCAAATTAAATAAAATCGTATACATTTTAAGCGATGATACAACAACCATACGAGGGAAATGATGCAATTAAACCTTGTGAAAAGGATTGCTTAGTATTAAGGTATACATAAACTCGAAATTAATAGAGTCGTATATATTTTAAGCGATGATACAACAGCTAGTATGGTTGAATTGATAGAATGAAGCTTTTTGGAAAGTATTGGGGAATGCATAAAGCCAGAATTAATAAAGTCATATATATTTTAAGTGATGATAGTCCTATGAGGGAACTGATACAATAAAACCCTTTTAAAAGGATTGCTTAGAATTAGGGTATTCTTAAACTTGAAATTAACGAAGTCGTATATAATTTAAGCGATGATACAACAGCTAATATGGGGGAAATGATAGAATGAAGTCTTTTGAAAAGCATCGGTTAGTATTGGAGTAAAAAATACAACTTAAAAGATCACAAATTCTTCTTACAAAATATAAAACACTTCCTAAAAAAACAAAAAATAATTCTTACAAAACAAAAATAAATGCAAAGAAATTACAAATACTTATTATGAAACAAAAAATACCTATTGCAAAACAAAATTAATTCCTAAAAAGCAAAAATACATCCTAAACAATCACAAATTAAAAACCAAGTTTTGTAAATGATCAGATATTTTTAATAAAATCAGATGTATTTTTATTGTGTGTTTTCTTATTTCTGAAATCTAAAACCCAAGTTTCTTAAATGCTGAGATATTTTTAATGAAAAAGATGTATTTTAACTGTGTGCATTGCTTTTACATGGAAACTAAACCCCAAATTTCTCTAATGATCAAGTATTATTAATAATATCACATGTATTTTAATCATATGCGTCCTTATTTATCAAAACTAAAACCCAAGTTTCTTAAATGATCAGTATTATTAATTTATCTGATTTATTTTAAACGTGAGTGTTCTTATTTCTGAAAACCAAAGCCCAAGTTTCTCAAATGCTCAGATATTTTCAATAAAATAAGATGTGTTGTAAATAACAGTTATGCCAAACAGAGGATTACATAATTGAGTTCTTAAAGTTAACTGGCAAAGTTCCAAAGAAACTTAGGGTTTAGTTTTCAGAAATAAAAACACTCACTGTTAAACTAAATCAGATTTTATTATTGATATTTGATTTCTTCAAAAACTTGGTTTTTAATTTTAATGAAAAGGGATAACTTGGGACTTAGTTTTTCAGAAATAAAAATATACACGTAAAAAAATATATGTGATCGTATTAATAATATTTTATCACTTAAGAAACTTCAGTTTTAGTTATTATAAAAAGAATGCACATGGTCAAAACACAACTTATTTTATTAAATATATTTAAGCATTTAAGAAATTTGCGTTTTAGTTTTAAAATACATCTTATTTTATTAACAATATTTGATCATTTGAGAAACTTGGGTTTTAGATTTCAGAAATAAAACAACACACGGTTAAAATACATCTGATTTTAATAATAATGCTTGTCATTTAAGATACTATGGTTTTAGTTTTAACAAAAAAGAAATGCACATCTTTAGAAAACTTCTTATTTTGTTAAAAATGTTTGAGTATTTAAGAAACTTGCGTTTTACTTTTCAGAAATAAGAATAAACACGGATAAAATACATTTGATTCTAATTAATAATATAAGATCATTTGAGAAACATGGGGTTTAGTTTTCATGAAAAGAAAAGCAAACGGTTAAAAAACATCTTGTTTTATAAGAAATATTTGAGCATTTAAGAAACTAGGGGTTTATTTTTATGAAATAAAAACACAAACGGTTAACATACCTCTGATTTTACTAATAAAAAATAAAATATGATAATTTAAGAAACTTGGATTTCTTTGTTTTCATAAAAAGAAGACACGGCTAAAATATATCTTATTTTATTAAAGATATTTGAGCATCTAAGAAGCCTGGGTATTGACTTCAGAAATAAGAATACATATGGTTAAAATACATCTGGTTATATTAATAATATTTTATAATTTGAGAAATTTGGGGTTTACTTTTATTAAAAACAGAACGCACACAGTGAAAACACATCTCATTTTATTAGATAACTTCGAAGACCACACTTCCTTCATGACGAAAGTAAAACAGTCCAAAATAGGGATGAAACCTTTTTATTGACAGTGAACAGATATAAAATTTAACTGGATATTTCGAACACATATGCAGTGTTCATCATCAGCAGTAAAACATGATGACGAACACTGTATATGTGTTCGAAATATCCAGTTAATTTTATATCTGTTCACTGTCAATAAAAAGGTTTCATCCCAATATTGAACTGTTTTACTTTCCTCATTTTATTAAAAATCTTTGAGCATTAAAGAAACTTGGGCTTAAAATTTCATAAATGAAAATAAACACGTTCGAAATACACCTGATTTATTACTAATATTTGATTATTTAAGATACTTTGGTTTAGAAAAAAAGAGCGCACGCAGTTAAAATACATCTGATTTTATTGGTAATATTTGATCATTTAAGATACTTGGGTTTAAGTTTTCATAAAAAGGAACGCACATGATTAAATATTTTTTTATTAAAAATAATTAAGAAGTTAAGAAACTCGGGTTTTAGTTTGGAAAAACAGGGGCAAATATGGTTAAAGTACATTTGATTTGATTAAACATACTTGATCATTTAAGAAACTGTGAGTTTTAGTTTTCAATAACAAGAAAACACTCGGACAAAATACCTTTGATTTGCATTAATAATATCTGATCATTTGAGCAACTTGGGGTTTAGTTATAATAAAAAAAACGCACACTGTTAAAATACAACTTGTTTTGTTAGAAATATTTGAGCATTTAAGAAACTTGGCGTTTAGTTTCCTGAAATAAAAACACAAAAACAGTTTACATACATCTGATTTTATATGATCACCTTAGAAACTTGGATCTTTAGTTTTCATCAAAAAAGGCAAATAGTTAAAATACATATTATTTTGTTAAAGATATTTGAAAATTAACAAACTTGGGTTTTAGATTCAGAAATAAGAACACATATGGTTAAAATACATCAGATTTTGTTATGTATGTTCTATCATTTGAGAAACTTGGGTATTTATTTTTATTAAATGAAGAATTCACATGGTTACAACACATCTTATTTTATTAAGAACATTTGAACATTTAAGGAACTTGGGCTTTAGTTTTCACAAATAGGCAAGTTTAAAATACATCTGATCGATTAATAATATTTGGTCATTTAAACTTGGGTTTTAGTTTTCATGAGAAAAAGAGCGCATACCATTAAAATAAATCTGATTTTATTAATAATATAGATCAATTAAGAAACTTGGATTATTAGTTTTCATAAAAAGAAGGCACATAGTTAAAATAAGTCTTATTTATTAAAGATATTTGAGCATTTAAAAAAATTGGGCTTTAGTGTTCAGAAATATGACCAAACACGTTTAAAATACATTTGGTTTTATTAAATATATTTGATCATTGGAGAACTTTAGGGTTTAGTTTTATTAAAAGAAGAATACATCTCAAAATTTAAAATACATGTGATTTACTAATAATATTTAATCATTTACGAAACTTGGTTTTTAGCTTTGACAAATAAGGATGCATATGGTTAAGATAAATATAATTTTATTAACATTTGATCATTTGAAAAACTTGGGGTTTAGTTTTCGTGTAAAAGCAATGCATTCGTTTAAAATACATCTTTTTATTTAAAATATTTCAGCATTCAAGAAACTTGGGTTTTAGATTTCAGAAATAAGAAAACACACGATTAAAATGCATTTCAGCTTATTAAAAATTATTCAACATTTAAGAAATAATGGTGCAAGTTTGAGATTTTTTAGGATGTATTTTTGTTTTGTAAGAATTTTTTGTTTTGCAATGAGTATTTTTTTTGTAATAAGAATTTGTAATTTCTTGGGATGTATTTTTGTGCAGTAAGAATCATTTTGGTTTTGTAAGAAGTATTTTGTATTTTGTAACAAGAATTTGTGCTCTTTTATGATGTACTTTTTACCCCAATACTAAGCAATACTTTTCAAGAGGCTTGATTCTATACTTAAGCAGTCATTCCTCTAATTAAGCTGATTCTACTAGACCATTTCAATTCGAATAAACCAGTTTACTTAACTTGTCATTCCTCTTATTCAGTGAAGGTTGAATATAAATATATGTTAATCATACCCTAACAAATATATGTAAATGAGGTGCCGGCTGGAATATGCAAATGAGGTTTAGGGTGTATGCAAATAGAGCCTTCTTTTAAAACTTAGCAAAATAAAACTTCAATATGTTTTCCAGACTTCAAATAAAAGTACTGTTGAAGTCCTGTTCATTCCCCTAGATAAACTTAATTAAGTGCCTTGGTTCACCTTACTCAGAATCTTTCTTTTCCTTATAAGGAAATTATTTGGACAGAGAAATAGGGTACATGTTAAAGCAGGATTTGAAAGGGGAAGGGGGCAATAAAAACATTACTATACAGGTAAAATACAAGAGATATAAGGGGTATTTTTGAAAATCTATTGTAATACATGGGAATATTAACAAAATCATGATTTTTTGGGGCTGGTGGTTGTAACATGTGTCCCTTCCATATATGCTTGCCTGATTCCAGTCAGGGATAGAATCTTCTTGAATATCATAGCACTTGATATGACATGAAGAAGGAATAAGAAAAAACCTGGAAAAGCTAACATTATTGGCTACACAAGTTTTATCATAGCAGAATTATCATATTTAATGGTAAAAATTTGAACTTTACACCTTTCTTAAGTTTATTCATGCATTCTAGAATGTAACACCTAGCCATATTTAATTGTTTGAACCTTATACCAAACTAATAACTTAGCTTATCCTATATTTGTCTTTTGTGACCTGTATAGTATGTGTCAGAACAGACTGAAAACCGTCTAGTTACCAATAGTTAGAGTATGATCCCCAGGCTATGCAGTACACAAGCAAGCTATTCTAAACCAGATCATAGTACCAAGGAGAGGTAAAGAGCTTGTGTCCAGAGACAAGTTCAAATAAATATATTCAGTGAAATATTTGTACAATTAGTTTGGATACCACTTATTCAATGAAATTATAATGAAACTATAGACTAGAAGGTATTCTTAGACAAAAACAACCATAATGAAGGTATAGTTATGATTTATTTGGTCAGCAGAGGCATCAATTCATGGAAATGTGGGGGAAGTGTATTTTTCTAAATGTAGGGAGGGTGGAGTATTTTTGTTTCTTTTTCCAACTTCTGAATATAAATTACAAAAAATCCATTTTTCAAAGAAAATACCAAAAAGTATTTTTTTCAACATCAAACAACCAGACATTAAATGACAATCATAGCAAATATACAGATAAGAGGTAGAAAAGTAAATGAATAAATAAATCTCAAAAGTAAAAGTTACATTGAATCCCTAACTGTATTCAAGTTAAACTGAAAACTAACAAAAATCATTACAAACAAGAATTTGGCAATGCCCCCTTCTCTCTCCCCTAACTGTAAAAGACTAAAGCCTATTGCATCATTTGCACTTTACTAAAAAAAAAACACAACAAATATTTTTAATATATTTGCAACATTGAAAAATAAAAACAAAAATTACAGCAAAATAAAATCTTGACTTGGTGAGCTTTCACAATTAATATAATTATATATCAAATTATTTCTATTAATTTTTTCTTCCAAGCACTGTTACAGACACATACATTTTTCAATAAAACGAAAATAACACAATACCCTTTAAGGTTAGGGGAGGGGCAGTAGCCAAACTACTGTTTGTAGTAACTTGTGTTTATTTTGAGTTTGACCTGTATGTTCAATTTAATTTTTACTCACTAAAAGGTATATATATACCAAATACCAATATATATATATATATATTATATATAATATTATATATATACATTATTTCTGTTTGTTTTGAGTGTCATGTATTCTATTAATAGTAATCTATTATAGGAATTTATTTCTGATAATGTTAAGTTTAAGCTTGATAGAACTCTCTTTTTACTCTTCTTTGAGAAACATCTTTTTTGGAAAGTTTTTTGGTACTAGTCTATTATATAGAACACACTTGAGAAGTGAAGTTTGGTTAATGCTAATGAAAAAAACAAATCATGATGAAAATAGAATACTTTATTAGCAAGATTGTGAAAACTACAACTTGGAAATATACTCCAAGAACACAGCGTTAAGCTTCTAAAAATGTTGATTCTTGTAAGAGTACAAAGTCATGGTGTGTCCATTGATGCAGTGTTTTTGGCAACAGCCCCTTATCCTGGAAAAATATAACTGCCTGTTCTTTGGCTCTTGGCCAATCCCAAATCTTAATTTTAACATCCATGGAGAGGCACTATATTCTATCACTACTTAAAGCAAACTAACCAGTATCCTCAAGAATCATGTTAATATAATGAACTAGGTTAAGAATCGCATCAATAATGAACATTTCTTTGGCTTCGAGATGGTCAGCTGATGCTGAAGCTCCCAATTCAATAATTCACAAATGACCTTCACAGTTTTGCTATTAAAGTTTTCTATTTTCATCATATTTTATTGTCACAAAACTTCACTTCTAGCAGGTGTTTCATATAATAGACAAGTACCAGTTTTCTTCTATTGGCTTAAAAAACAACTAAACTTTCTAATATTTGACGGACAAGCTTTTAATCACTTTAAGAGGCATCACAATAAATCTGATCAATCAACAGACCAGTACAAGTGATTTGGCAGACTGATAGATTTTCTAGGAAAAAAAAAACTTTGAAACATTAGAATACATCTTATCTATTTTTCTTTGCTATTTCTTGTATTATAATAATATTAAATTACAAGCACCTAACTGTGGTAGACTTTTTTTTTCACACAAACCATTAGCATGTTGGGATGCCTTTATGGCAATAATTGGTCTGAAATAGTTGATGCCAGCAAAGTATTGGGTATCAATGCAATACTAGGCAGAAGTAATTGGTAATTGGCCAGAACTGGTAAATAAGTACTATGTTAATTGTTTTACTCCAGTAACATATTTAAAAAAAAAACTTTTGTTGAATGACAACAAAGGCCACACTGCCTTTCTTTCATTAAAAACAACAATTAAAACTATGGGGATTAAATCTTAGAACTTTTCTTTGTCTTTGAGATGGTCAGCTGACACCAAAGCTCCCAATCTAAAGCTCACAAATGACTTTCACAATAATGCGAATAAAGTATTTTATTTTCATCATATTTTATTGTCACCAACTTTCATTTCTTGAGGGTGCTTCATATAATAGACAGGTACCAGTTTTTCTTCTATTGGTTTGAAAAAAACAAACAACACTTTCTAATCATTGACAGACAAGCTTTTAATCACTTGAAGAGGTACCAAAATAAATCTGATGTGCATTCAAAACATAACCATACACTCATCAAACAATCAAAGCAATCAACAGAACAGTTCAAGTGATTTGGCACACTGATACATTTTCCAGGAAAAAAAAGCTTTGGAAACATTAGAATACATCTTATCTATTTTTCTTTGCTATTTCTTGTATTACAATTATATTAAATTACAAGCATCTAATTGTGGTTAACCTTTTTCCACACAAACCATTAGCATTTTGGTATGCCTTTTTGGCAATAATTGCTCTGAAATATCTCTGGGAACTTGTCAGTCCCTAGTAGAGATGGTTGAGGCCAACAAGTATTGGGTATCAATGCAATACCTGGCAGAAGTAATTGGTAATTGGCAAATAAGTACTATGTAAATTGTTCTACTCCTGTAGCATATTTAAAAAAACTTTTGTTGAATGACAACAAAGGCCACACTGCCTTTCCATCATTAAAGACAACAAGTAAAACCATGAGGATTAAATCTTAGAACTTTTCTTTGTCTTTGAGATGGTCAGCTGACACCAAAGCTCCCAATCTAATAATTCACAAATGACCTTCACAATAATGCTAATAAAGTATTCTATTTTCATCATATTTTATTGTCACCAACTTTCATTTCTTGAGGGTGTTTCATATAATAGACAGGTACCAGTTTTTCTTCTATTGGTTTGAAAAAAACCAACAACACTTTCTAATCATTGACAGACAAGCTTTTAATCACTTTAAGAGGTACCAAAATAAATCTGATGTGCATTCAAAACATAACCATACACTCATCAAACAATCAAAGCAATCAACAGACCAGTTCAAGTGATTTGACAGACTGATACATTTTCCAGGAAAAAAAAAACTTTGAAAACATTAGAATACATCTCATGTATTTTTCTTTGCTATTTCTTGCATTCTAATTATATTAAATTACAAGTACCTAATTGTGGTTGACCTTTTTTCACACAAACTATTAGCATGATGGTATGCCTTTATGGCAATCATTGGTCTGAAATACATCTGAGAACTTGTCAGTCCCTAGTAGAGATGGTTGATGCCAACAAAGTATTGGGTATCAATAAAATACTTGACAGATGTAATTGGTAATTGGCCAGAATTGGTAAGTAAGCACTATGTAAATGTTTTACTCTTGTTGCATATTAAAAAAAAAAAAACTTTTGCAGAATGACAACAAAGGCCACACTGCCTTTCCATCATTAAAAATAGCAAGTAAAACCATGGGGATTAAATCTTAGACAGCAATATTTTTTTAACCTTAAATGAATATTATAGCCTTATGTGCAAAGGCTATCCTCAGTAAAGTACAATTAAAATAAAATTAGACCTACAATAAAATGCAACCATTAAAACTCTGCCCTACAATACTCTGAAAACACTTCCCTCATTAGCAGATTTGATTTAATACCTCATTAAATTTACCTTGTAATACCTCATTAGCAGACTTAATACCATAATACCCTCATTAGATTTGGGTATTAAACAAGTTGTTCATGAGGCAATAAAAAATAAATGTAACTTATTTCATAATATTTCTTTAAATAGGGATTTGGGGGAGTAGTCATCACCACTTTATATGCAAGTTTAATAAAAACAATTAAAAAAACCACATCACAAAACCAATAGCCAATTCTAATGAACATGTAACAGAAAAAGCTCTCTTAGGTTAGCTGCCAAGAAAGCAAAAATAGCATTGAAAGCATGCTCTTAATTTGTATTTAACTGAACAAATTGCCGTATTTTTTGTAGTTGTATCTTCAGTCCTGGGTGAACTCTATTGAAGTAATGATTCTGGGACTGCTTTAATTTTTTGAATTTAGTTTCAATGGTCATATTTTATTGTAAGCTTGATTTTATTTTAATTGTGCTTTACTGGGGATTCCCTAATGGGAAATGACCTTGGACACAGAGCTAAAACATTTAGAGTTTAAAGAAATTACCATCTTAAATTAAGATACTATAGTTTTATGACTTTTACAGAGCAATTGTTTCTCTAAAGCCTTTAATCAAAGCACAATATGTTATTTGAGATCTTTTTACTGCAACCCAAGACGATAAATTATCACAAAAGATTTTCATCAGACAGCACACTTTTATTTTGGACAAGGTAAGGTCACTATGGCATATTAGTGATGAATAGAAGCAGCAACATAAACCAGAATGTTAAACTCTAGGCTATTTTAATTTTGGTAAAATTCTAGTTAATTGACTTCTTGCTATCTCAGAAAGGGTTTAGGTTAGGAAAAAGAAACTTTCAGGGATGAGTCTACAGATTAGAGTATGTCCTGGGAAGGTATTTTGAAGCAACTACCTCCACTCCTTCTCCCTCTAGAGGACCTTGACCTTTGATGACCTTTAAAAATATGTGTTTTTTGAAGATCTGCAGAAGCAGATCTTCTGCTTAACTGAAATACAACAAAATTGTTTGCAGCTTCATAACTTTGCTCAATTTCATTTTATAAGGTTTTAAAGATACACAAATACATTTCCTAAATTTTGAAAAAAATATATTGATATGGCTCAAAATTCTGCTAAAATAACAGGAATTGCATTTTTCAGAACTAAAGGCAGAGAAAAAGCAACTAGTAAATGAAAATTAAGGTAAAATGTTGTTTTGTCAAAATTTCAATAGGTAATAAGACCTGTCATGTAGGCAAATTTCAAGGCCCTCTAGAGGGAGAAGGAGTGGAGGTAGTTGCTTCAAAATACCTTCCCAGGAAATACTTTACTCTGTAGATTCATCCCTGAAAGTTTCATTTTCCTAGCCTAAACCCTTTCTGAGATAGCAAGTAGTCAATTAACTAGGATTTTAATGTATAAATATATAATAACTCCATAAGGGTGAGTTTTGCAAGAGAGAACAGATGTTCCAAAAGTCAAAATGTAGCTATTACAATAGTTTCATGACCCAAAACAATTGTTCAGGTAATATCAACATTGACCATTGTTTTAGTCTTGTTTAAAAGCCCTAGCCTAATCATTTATATAGCCTATAAGCAAGGCAAATTTCAACCATCATACTCATTGAGGCCCTATTAAGGGCTCAAACTGAATTTGTCTAAGAAGTGATTATTGAATTTGAAAATAGCATAGCCTAGAAAAAACACCAAACAATGCATTCACTTTCTTTTTGGCCTTTTTTGTCATATGTCTAAATTTGCAGGAAGCCTTAAGCAATGGGGTAGTTTGCAATGGGGCAGGGGGCTAACTGTCCCTCCCAGACCCCAGTTTGCCCTATACCCCACTGAAATTTAGTTTGTTAAAAATTTGTCAAAACTAAGATAACCCTGTACAACTCAAACATCTGCCGAGACGGGTCAGTTTTCTCTAGTATATTTTTACCATTATGATACTATACAGCCCATTTTTCAGTTTTCATTGCCATTTTCACTTGATTACAGAAAATTTGCCTCAAGCTTTGTCCCCTACCCCCTGGAATTTGACAAAATTATGCCATTGATCCTAAGCTAACTCTATACTGTTGCCTCACACTTACCATCATGGGGAGTTTTTGTACAAAATTACCAAAAATACTACTAAGCTCACAAATTAGATTCTAGCCTACATCTAGATTTCAACACATAACTACCCTAGTCTAGAAAATATCGACAACTCCCAAATATAAAGCTAAAAGTGGCATCCTGGAAACATCGTAAAAGCTGGGCTACATATTTTACTCACTTGCACTACCTCCGAAATAAATTTACAATGTTATGACTCAGCCAGTTTCAATGGATATTCATAATATCAGTGTTCTTTGTTAAAGATTGGCAAAACGTGCTCATTTAAAAAAAGTAAACAGAAAATATTATGTTACAAATTGCCATCTATTGTATTTGTTCCTTATATAGCGCTAATGCACAAGTTGCACGCGTGTATGCCTGTCGTCTATAGCAACAGGGGGGAGGGTACTTTTTCTTCCTAAATTTTGAAATGTATGCTTTTAATTTTCTATCATAAAATAATTATTTATTTATTTATTGAACACTCGTCATTCACATAACATGATAAGACGAAGTACAGGAAGAATCACAAAAAAAAACAAACTAAATGAAAGCACAAGAAGAAAAAGAAACCACTTTCTGCACTAACACTTGTCATAGCAACGACGTTTACGAATAAAAATAAACCATAAATTCGAAAAAATCTAAAATTTATCGCACAATATAAGGTCATGACAAAGATTTACAAAAATACAAAGTTTTTAATAAGACGGAGGAAAAAAGAGAGAGAAAAGAAAACCAAACGAGCAACAAAGTAAAAACGAACAATCAAATAAGTAAAATAGCATAAAATACGAAATAAGCAATTCAAAGAAAGGCACGGAATACTGATATAATACGGAATGCCACTCCTGGGCAGTCATATTGACTTTTTCATTGTGTTTAGCTATTACTCTAGCTACTGCAATATTCAGGTCAGCAATTTTAAACTGACCGACAATTTTTGTGTTGCTTTGCCAGGGTGGAAGGCCAAGTAAATATTTTGCAAAATTGAAGAAGAGCAAACGTAATTTAATTAATTTAATTCAGTCCGTGTTAGTTAATAGTTTCCAAGAGGGTGAAATATACAAAATATTAGGGAGAGCTATTGCATTGAAAAGTCTAGCTATCAAATGCCGGTTGAATCTGAACTTGCAGGAAATTATTGACGCATAAGAGCGGGAATGCGGCGGGTTAGATGTTCAATAAGAAGGTACCAGGTGTGCCGTACAAATGAACCTATAGGGAGACTAAGATACACGATGTGATCGACAGGCTAAACCGAAGAATTCCCGAATTGTCGTTTAGTAGATCGCTTTTACAGTTAAAATGGACTATTTCCGAATTGGCAGAATTGAAATGTAGACCAAGCTGAATGTATTCTGCCTGGAGGATAGAAAATGTTTCACTGACTCGTTACAGAGTGCGACTAAGATTCAGAACATCGTCAAAAAATTAATGACAGATTTGCTGATGATAAAATTAATAAGGAGGGACATAGATCTTGAGCGTTTAGATGTAGTTATTAAATAAGCCACGTGAAGAAACTGCTCCTTGGTGTGCACCTTTTAAAACCAGGATATGCTTTTTTCGAGTAACTGGAGGCATGTTCTTATCGGGCTGTAATTTTGTCAAATACGCAGTCGAGAATACATGTGCCGAAGTGGGAGATTACCTGCAGGGCTTAGCCCTCGCTTGACAGTTTTCAAAAGAATTGCAGGGTGTATGAACACGGTGGCACGCTTGACGTCATGACTAGCAAAAGTAAGACATTCCCCCGCAGATTCTGCATCAATTAGAGTCTTTGCCACGACCGTGAGTACATCTGCACAACCTGTTCCTTGCTTGAACCCAAACTGATGTGGTGGAGTGCAACATATCTTTTCAAGATCGTCTTTGAAGAGAAGTTCAAAAATTTACAGAGAGATGTCGCAACAGTAATTGACAATATATCTCCCTTTTCTTTAAAAATTACGATTTTCCTGTTGCTTCATTGAAACAAATCCTGGTCCCTTTTTTTTCATATCTGTAAATTATTCCATTAGAATCAGAATTTTCGGCACGAGCCATAATGAAAGTATGATTAACTACTGTTTAGCCACGCACCTGATAATCTTTTACTTCTATAGAGATTAAAAATAAGAGTTGACTAGGGAAAACACTACGAAATAGAGCTGCGAATCATACTTTTCAAGCTTAACCTGAGGGTAAATGCTTGACGTAAGAAATAAGAAAAGTTCTATGAAATAATAAAAATTTCAGGGTCCCAAAGTCCTAACATTAGGATTTATACCTTAAAATGAATAGGTTTGCAAGACCTATCCATTTTAAGCTATAAATCCTAATATTAGGACTTTGGGACCCTGAAATTTAGAATTTCAGAAAAATTACTTTCTTAGGTCCTGTCCAACGTCACATCCTTTTTACACTATTAAGCCCAGCCTCGATGTGATGATCCTTGCACTGCTTATCTGGATGACTGTAGAATATGTTAGTGCGTATACGATCGAGGGTTTCAAATGATCTTTCAAATGATCTTTTCAAATGATCAAGTTTGAACAGTTGTTGCTCCTTGATTTTATTTAGGATTTCGTCTTCATATTTTAACTACCTGCGAGCCTCTTCATTTTTAGGTTCATTAAGGCAAATAGGCTATGTTTAAATTTCAAAGGAAATTATAGGGCATCTAGTTTAAACTTAAAGTCTTTATGTGATTTTATTTTCTTTTGAAACTAATTTGATGTGAAAAGTAAGTGAGACTTTTCATTAGGAAAATTTTCTAATCTCTTTGCATAGGCTATGTATAAATACAAATCGAGTGTGTCTGCAGGTAATTAATGCAATATTTATTCAGTTCTATTCTTTATACGCTCAGAAATCGCAAAAGCAACTGTCACCTGATCAATTTGAATCTACATTTTTTCTAATAATATCTGAAGAAATAAAGGAAAAATATTGATTGTTCGTTCTTCACATCTATTCTATTTTGGAAAAAAATAGCACAAATTGCATAAACTTGTCAAAAAAAAATATAATACACTAGGATAAAATTAATTATTTTGCCGATTCTACTTGTACGTCAAGAGAAAAAATTTCTGATTTTAACAATGTTTCTTGCTAAAACTCGTGAAGTTTACAGTATAGAATTAAATATTTAGGTTTTGTTATCAATAGCTCTTCTGGTAGCTCTGGTTGATGTAGAAGTGAGAAAAACAAGGAGTAAAAATGAAGAAGCAAGGAAAAAGAAAGGAAAATTGGAAATAGCGACCATTGTAATCAATGAAATTGGTATAATTCAGATATCAAAGTGAAACCAAATGGCATTAATTTCTTGTCTTATCTTTCTCTTTCTCTTCGGTTTATTTTTTTTTGTGTATATTGTATTGTATAAAAGTGGCTTTTTTCAAGTCTTATATATCATAACTTTTAAATGTTAGCAAAGTTTTACTGTAATTTTTATTTACAAATAATGAGCCATCTTTGAGGAGTGTAGAATTGAGAAAAGGGGACGAAAAAGGGAAAAAGGAGAGAGAGAAAAACCAAATTAAAGGGAAGGTGTTGACAAGTGCTTTGATAAAGTACAGACAGCGAAAAAAGTCAAACAACACCAAGGGTAATATATAAATTTTCAATTCTGTTGATTCTTAAATTTATAGGAAAATTTATTGGGATTTGGGAGGAAATACGTATATTTAGTGTTATGCAACGATTTTTAAGATAATAGAGTTAAAACGTGGAAGTGAGGCCTTAGCCTTACTTATATGAGCCGAAGCTGGTCCAACAGGGATAGGTTTACGTGGTTTGATCCCCCCCCCACCCTCCAAAAAAATTTGACTTGTAAAATGGTGATGCAAATGCATATAAAAAATTTGATGCGCTCTTTAAAGTTTTATTGTAAATCTCCCCCGAGGAAAAAACCTGGTTGTGCCCTTGGTGTGAGGCCATTTAGGAGTTATGAGTTGTAATATTTCATAATATCGAACGTGATCGTCTCTTGCTGGGTTGCTAGCTACCGCAGAAACCCAGATTATGTCGTAATAAAAAGTGAAATCACAAACAAAATAAAAGCAGCATTTGTAGATCATATAAAAAAGGAATATGAAGATGGAATTGATTAAAAAAGCACCTCATCACGTTACTAGTACCAACGAGAGTTCACAGACCGACACAGTCCATGAACCCGATAAAAATAACGAAAAATGTGTGACTAGATTATAGCTGAAAGCACTGTTAAAAGTCGTCTTAGACACCAAATAGAATAAGTACTATGTCAAGGGAAAACATGATGAATAATTTTATGAAATGAATTCTAAGCTTTATTTCATTTTTTTATAATGGTGTTCTACATGCCATTATTTCAATTAAAATATTTCACTGAGTTAATTTGTTGTGTTTCCATTTTCTTTTTTAGGGTAAGCTGGCAATTTCAATGTCTAAAATGTTTATTCGAAAGTCAGATATGCACAACCAGGAGTTTTCAGAGACATAGGTACTACTAGCAGGCTCTTATAGAGTCTACTTGAGTTTAAGATAGGTTAGCAGGGTTTTTGCCAAAGTCTGAGAGAGATGGGCAGGATGTTTCCCAAAGTCCAAACAAAGACGGACAGACATATGGACAGATAGACACACACACACACACACACAGTGTACAAAGAAAAACACTCACACAGCCAAGACCAAACAGACCGGAACAGACAGAGAGAAAGGGACAGATGTACATACACTAAGACAGACATACAGCCCAGAGAGACACACCCTCACATATACCAAACCAGACAGACAGATGGACAAATATATACACATAGACAAACATAAGGTGCAGAGACAGACACACACACACATACACAGACAAACTAGATTAGACAGACCAGACTAGACAGATAAATGGGCAGATGTACACACACACAAACAGAAAGGCGAATAGCCCAGAGAGACAAATACAGACTAGACCAGACAGACAGGTGGACAGATATACACACACAGAACACAGACAAGCCCACAAACACAGAAAAGACACACATGCCAAAGAAACACACACATACACATACAGACCAGACTAAGCAGACCAGATCTGACAGACGGATGGACAAATATACACCCACAGACTGAAACACAGTCCAAAGAGACACACAAAAACACAGACATGACTAGACAGACAGAGGGACAGATATATATATATATATATATATATATATATATATATATATATATATATATATATATATATATATATATATATATACATATATATATACATATATATATATATATATATATATATATATATATATATATATATATATATATATATATATATATATATATATATATATATATATATACTAGCTGTTGGGGTGGCGCTTCGCGCCACCCCAACACCTAGTTGGTGGGGCGCTTCGCGCCCCCCCCCAAGCCCCCCCCCGCGCGCGTAAGTCGTTACGCGCCATATTAGTTACGCGCCATTGTAGTTGTGTCCCTGTGTCCCGGTCGTCATTTATATTCCTTGTGTCCCGGTCGTGATTTGTGTCCGGGTGTCCCAGTCTGTAATTTCTCTTTGAGGTTCCCGGTCGTCACTTATATTCCCTCTGTCTCGGTCGTCATTTGTGTCCCGGTCTGTAATTTCTCTTTGAGTGCTTTTTCTTTTTAGTTTTTTTTTTAGTTTTTTACCTTTTTTCTTTTTTTAGTTTTCTTTTTCTTCTTTATTTTTCAGCGTCACTATGAAGTACATATCGACGAACCTTTGTTTTTTATAAATAGATTGTCAGGTTTACTGACTCTTGAACATGCAACATATAATTGTCCATGGGAAAAACAATCCGTATTCAGATCTATACCTCATTATTCTAATGATGTGTCCCTGTGTCCCGGTCGTCATTTATATTCCCTGTGTCCCGGTCGTCATTTGTGTCCCGGTGTCCCAGTTTGTAATTTCTCTTTGAGTGTCCCGGTCGTCATTTATATTCCCTGTGTCCCGGTCGTCATTTGTGTCCCGGTGTCCCGGTCTGTAATTTCTATTCGAACAATCCCTGTGTCCCGGTCGTCATTTATATATCCCGCCTGTGCCCCCGGCGTCCCCGTTGTAGTTGTGTCCCTGTGTCCCGGTCGTCATTTATATTCCCTGTGTCCCGGTCGTGATTTGTGTCCGGGTGTCCCAGTCTGTAATTTCTCTTTGAGGTTCCCGGTCGTCACTTATATTCCCTCTGTCTCGGTCGTCATTTGTGTCCCGGTCTGTAATTTCTCTTTGAGTGTTTTTTCTTTTTACTTTTTTTTTTAGTTTTTTACCTTTTTTCTTTTTTCAGTTTTCTTTTTCTTCTTTATTTTTCAGCGTCACTATGAAGTACATATCGACGAACCTTTGTTTTTTTAACTTAAATCTGGTAGGCATTGATGACCTTATCCAAGTCAAAATCCCAAACCCAATCATCATCGCTATCATTTTCAGTTTTGATATGTTTTGACTCTCACTGTCCAGGTGGATTTTCATCTAACTGCGCGGTTTTGCGTTCTTTAGCCGCAAGCCTGTTTTCTTGCTGTTCTTGTGATTCCTCGGAACGCTTTCTTTTCTTACTTATTTCATGACGTCAGCCGACACAGAAACATGACGTCACCTGATCCACAGATCCACAGACAGACAACTTATTTTTATATATATAGAAGATAGATATATATACAGACAGACACAAAAGCCAAGACAGACACACAGTAAGGGACAACCTGGCTACAACCCACGATTATGACGTCATTGATCGATCTTGTGAATGAAAGATGCCGTTTTTTGCACAAAAATTAAGTATATTTTAAAATTTTATTTTTAATAACAAAAGGTTTTTAACCACATCAATTTCCTTTAAATGAGCCATTAAACCTCTCTCTACGATGTTCCAGTTCCAAGCTATCTCAGAAGAATAAGAAAAAATATGCTGTGTATGAAGAATATCGTGGTTGTAGCCACTTTTTTTGAATTTCAAGTCAATATATTTTCTTGTTGTTCAAGCCAACAGACGGAAAGTTTTCTATATATAGATTTCAGACAAGGCGGGATCTAATATTGTACTTATTATTTTAATCTGACTCTCTTTTGAGGAGTTCGAGGTCATTATGTTTTGTATTAAAGGACATGATCGTCTCTTACTAGGCTGCTAGCTACCACTGCAGCCCATACAAAAGACCAGCTTAGTCATTCAATATATTATAGAACCTTCAAAACCTGATACAGCATCAGCCTCTGTTAAAAGACAAAGGTACAGTGTTCTATTTTTAATTATGAAAAAAAAACAAGCAACGGCAAAAGAAGCAAATTCTAAAGGACAACAGACACAAAAAATAACCGTGCCTATTGTTGGATTTACACAAAATTCCAAGAAATTAAGGAAAAATCCAACACATGACAGGCAAGATGAAAAGAGGTACACGCCTTAAAGTGACCAAGGAGTTGTTACATTAAAAAGAGATCTACATAAACAATTTGAAGCCCAATAAAGAGGAAGAAGGGTAGGTCAGACAACAGAGATAATACCTGTCTTTCCGAAATATCTTTAATTTTCAGTTAATTATCTTTTTCTACAAAACATGATCTAATTATTTAATTATAAATAGGGACTGCATAAGTTTCATTACATGACAGTTTCATCAAATCCATGAAATGTAATCCAAGAATAATAAGAAATGTAATAGTCCATAACTCCGATAGAAAGTTTCAGATTAAAACAGGAAATACATTATTAGAGCCGCATTGTCTGAAACTCTTGTATTGAAAACTTACCGTCCCTTGGCTTTAATATCAATAAAAATCTATTGGCATGTAAAACAAGATAACCTGCTTGAACTACGATATTCTGATTATATGGTGTCTTTTTTCTTTTCCTCCTCAGAAAGTATGGTACTGGAACATCGTTGAGAGCTGTTTAATGGCTCAGTTCAAAGAAAATTGATATATTTAAAACAAATTCGCAATTAACAAAACTAATTTTAAAAATGAATCAATTTTCTTACGATTTGGATTTAAATCTGCTTTAAATTTGCATGTTTGTTCAACACTGTGGTAGCAAATTATCTTGCATACGAAGATCAGAATAGAATTTTTAGCATTATAAAAAGCATTTAAATATTTTGAATGAGCTGCAGTGATTTTATTAAGGTTTTAACAAAAAATCTGATTTGTCGATTGCAAGAAGAATAATTCCTGAAAATTCAAATAAGATAATTTTATTTCATCTCTCAATTCAAAGTTATAATTGTCTCCTGTTACCAAATAATAACAAGCGCCATGAAAAACTGTTGGGAGATTCCGTTGGGGAGATTCCTGATATTTCGTTTCATTCCTAAAGTGGGGCAAAATCTTTGGATGATAAAGTTTCTTGAGGAGTAGACCTTGAACAAAAATCTTGAGCAAAAATCTTGAAGAAAAAATGTCTCGATTATAAATCTTTGTAGAAATTTCTAGAAGAAATAAAATCTTGAACTTACTCTCGACTTGCATAGCAGGCCGCCGGTTGGAATTGGTCGCGAGGGGCCCTGTGAATTTGGATCCTGTGGCCCCAGTGGAATTGGATGCTAGGGCCTCCACTAGAATTCGTTGCCAAGACCCCGTGTAATTGTTCACTTGAACCCCCGTCGGAATTAGTTGGTAGGCCCCCATTGGAATTAGTTTCTAGGGCCCCCGTTGGAATTGGTTGCTAGGATCCCCGTAGGAATTGCTTGCTATGTCCCCCTTTGGAATTTGCTGCTAGGGTCCCGCATCTTGAGAGTTCCCTCACTGGCTACCCCTGAAAGTTTTTCTTTTACATCCTTAGGTTATTAAACAATAAAAAAAGATATGACGTAACATCTACGTTTGCATCTTGATTGGTGGGCCATGAAGGTTTTTTTTCCTACGCCCTTATGTTTTTTAGGTAACCAAAGAAAAAACACTCCCTGTTACATAACAGTCAATCTCTCTTACTTAACAAACACCTGCATCTTGATGACAATTAATAACACCTTGTTTTGGGGGAATCGCCGTTAAATTTCTTCGAGAATTGCAAGCTAAAAGAAAAGAGTAGTGGCTGTGGCTATCTTTGAACCGACTGAGGAGGCCTCACTACTATCGGTGCAAATACAAAAAAGTTGTTACCAGAATATTTAAGTTTTATTTTAGTTTTTAGTTCAGAATCACTGAATTTATTACGTAAACTGCCAAAGTATTTATATTGTCTGAGCAATCTATATCTATATATATAAAAAAAGTTGTTTGTCTGTGTACTGACGTCATGTTTGTGTGTTGACTGACGTCATGTTTGTCGACTGACGTCATTATAAGGATTGAGCATTATTCCGTCATGAAGTTGTCTGTCGACTGACGTCATGTTTGTCGACTGACGTCATGTTTGTCGACTGACGAAATTACAGACCGGAACACCGGGACACAAATGACGACCGGGACACCGGGACACAGGGAATATAAATGACGACCGGGACACTCAAAGAGAAATTACAGACTGGGACACCGGGACACAAATAACAACCGACACGGAGTGAATATAAATAACGACCAGGACACAGGGACACAACTACAATGGGGACGCCGGGTGGCACAAGGGGGATATATAAATGACGACCGGGACATAGGGAATGTTCGATTAGCAATCACCTTCAACAAAGCTCAAGGGCAATCATTAGAATAATATATATATATATATATTATATATATATATATATATATATATATATATATATATATATATATATATATATATATATATATATATATATATATATATATATATATATAATATATATATATATATATATATATATATATATATATATATATATATATATATATATATATATATATATATATATATATATATGTATGTATATTCACAGGTGGGACACAGGGACACAACTACAATGGCGCGTAACTGATATGGCGCGTAACGACTTACGCGTGCGGGGGGCTTGGGGTCGCGAAGCGCCCCCATCAACTAGGTGTTGGGGTGGCACGAAGCGCCACTCCAACAGCTAGTCTATATATAAAAATAAGATGTTTGTGTGGTGACTAACGTCATGTTTGTATGTCAACTGACGTCATGTTTGTCGACTGACGTCATTATAAGGATTTAGCATTATGCCGTCATGAAGTTGTTTCGAATTGTATGTATGCATGTTTCTTTGTTTGTGGGTTTGCATATGACGTCATTGTAAGTATATAAGGCTTTGTATATGACGTCATTATAAGATGACGCTGCAGACAGGGACACCGCGACACAAATGACGACCGGCACACAGGGAATATAAATGACGACCGGGACACTCAAAGAAAAATTACAGACTGGGAAATCGGGACACAAATGACAACCGGGACACAGGGACACAACTACAACGGGGACGCCGGGGGGCACAGGGGGGATATATAAATGACGACGGGGGGACACAGGAAATGTTCGATTAGCAATCGCTATCAACAAAGCTCAAGGGCAATCTTTAGAAAAATGCGGTATAGAAATCACCATCAACAAAGCTCAAGGGCAATCATTAGAAAAAATGCGGTACAGATCTGAATACGGATTGCTTTTCCCATGGACAATTATATGTTGCATGTTCAAGAGTCGGTAAACCTGACAATCTATTTATATGCACAGACAATGGGACAGCGAAGAATTTTGTATATTCGCAAGTTTTACGTAGTTAAAAACATATATGTATATATATATATATATATATATATATATATATATATATATATATATATATATATATATATATATATATATATATATATATATATATATATATATATATTATATATATATATATATATATATATATATATATATATATATATATATATATATATATATATATATATATATATATATATATATATATATATATATATATATATATATATATATATATATATATATATATATATATATATATATATATATATTCACAGGTGGGACACAGGGACACAACTACAATGGCGCGTAACTAATATGGCGCGTAAATACTTACGCACGTGGGGGGCTTGTTGGTGTGGTGCAAAGCGCCACACCAACAGCTAGTAATTAGAATTTTTTTAATTCAAACTGGAAAAGTACCTTAATTTTTTAATAAGTTTTTTTCTTTTCGATCCAACAAACTTGTCTCATCATTTTATTGTTAGAAGTGTGTATATTAAAAAGATATCGTCACAAGTGAGCGAAAAGAAAAGAATAAATTATCGAGAAAAGTATCAGAGATGAACAATCCAAATTTATACTTTAGGAAAACAGAACAACAGAAAAAAAGAGATAAAATTTTATTATGTGTCATAGGTAGGTAGTGGAAATGGTCGTAAATTTAATCCAAAATCTGATGAGGGTCAAAGTTCTAATAAATCTGTTGAAATTAAAACTGTATAAAAATATTGATAAAAATAGTAAGGGATAAAAATCACCCCACCATTAAAAAAAGCTGATCACCATCTATAAAAAATCTAAAAAAAAATGATTTGATATTTTTTGCATAATATTTTGCCTTTGCACTTTTGACCACTGTAACGAGTGAGTTAAACTTTTTGTTGTCAAAAAAAAAAAAAATAAAAAAAAAAAAAAAAAAATAAAAAATCGGTCTTGAACTATTTGGGGTCATGGACTCTTTGGGACGATTTGTATAGGTCAAACCATTTGCATGTCGCCTAACTTTGCGGAATCGCTTTATAAATAAGATAGTAATGAAGAGTAGGAAATGAGGACAAAGATACAACTTGTAAATTCGTAAGAGATACATTAAACATTAAATACTAGTTCTTTCAGGGGTGCAACAAGAAAAACAGAACAAAGAGATAAAAATGCACAGAAGACATTTTAAACGAGGGTTTTAAGCATTGGCAATAAAGCATTAACGTAATCACTGTTTCTTTCTAAAAAATAGTATTTTAATAAACAGTATCAACTTTGACGAAATCTTAAAAATTTACTAATCAAAATTTTACTTTCCATAACAACGTTAGAGTAGCTTTCCACTTTTTAAAGTTCGATATATTTCGCTTAAATTACAGAATTCATAATTTTATAAGGAACATTCGATTTCTCTATTTCCACTCCCGCCATATCTATTTATTACACGGTCGATGTCTACCTCAATATTTCGGTGAACCTTTGTAATGGTTAGTCCTGTCGGTCTAGAGTCCTGTCAGTTTAAAGCTTTTCGTTAGTATTTCCTCTTCTATTCATCCTAAAATATTCGTATAAACACCTAAATCGTCGGAAAAATATCAACTCTTATAAAGAAGCATGTAGGTTTCTGCTGTCAAACTATATAATCTTCGCAGGGGGGCTTATTGGTTTGGTATTCAGAGGTTTTAGTGCCCTTTTTAAGAGTCAAATTGAGAGGAGGGGAGCTACCCTCCCCCCACATCCATCATTTTCTTAAACATATCCAGTCAAAGTGCTGAAATAGCCCCCCTCCCTCACAGCCCTCAGAGTAAGGGTTGAAAGTTATGCCCTGGGGCATATATGGATTTTTATTAAAAGGATGTTCTTATAAACCTCGGAAGGGGCTTATTAGATTAGTAATCAGAAGTTTCAGAAGAAAAAAAGTGATAATTAAAGTAGGTATAAAACTAAATTAAACACTACTATTTGTTTCCAGATGTTTAAAAGAGTGTAAGTTGTTAAAAATATTGAAAAAGTTTCTCCAGCTTCCAAATAGCGGGCCAAACTATAAATTCCTTAAGAAAAACAGAAAAGATTTAAATTATTATTTTATTTTTCCCTGAATAGGCTTTGTCAATCAATATAAAACGAACAAAAACTAACTAATAAAAAATATTTTTCTATAACATAGGTTTTCCAAAGAAAAGTAAAGAACTCCATTAAACCAAAAATAGCAAAAATAGAATCAAGTAATCTACCAAGCTTAAAACTACCACAATTCCCATTGATAAATAAATAAAACCCAACACGAACAGAAATTACAATAAATAACCAAGTCAAACTCAAAATCAGAAGAAACTAAAATGAGAAGGGCTCAAAACCCCTATGGCTTCCAAAGGCCAGAATCTAATTTGTCCTTTACTTAAAAAACACAAATGAAAGTGCATTGTCAATTTAATTTTAATATGCTGATATTTAATCCTCAGAATGTTAATAATGTCTGGTTTATTATAGTTATAAAAGTGAAAACATTGAAAAAAATTAAGTTGTTAGTGACAAGCTTTTGTAGTTAGTGATTGGGGCTCTAATCAAACTCTTGTTTGTGGTGATTTTTGTTCATTTTAAGCTGGATTTGCAAATTCAATTGAAGTTTTAGTTGTTTCATAGTTTATTTGTTCATTTATATTGGTACCTGTTGTATGGTTGTTTAGTTAATTGTTTATTTAATTTCTGTTCGTCTTGGTTTCATTTATTCTTTAATACTCGTTTTGAGCTTGAATTATTATAGGTTTTTCATTTCTGCTGGTTTTTATGGTTTTCTGTGGTTATTATAGTTTATTATGGCCTTTACTTTCCTTTGAAATTTTTTTTTCAAAAGGCTTTTTTTAATTAATTTTAGGTCATTTTTATAGACAAGTTTTTCAAATTCCTATCTTAAAATCATTTTTCTTTAAAATCAAAGTGTCAAAAGTAATATCAAAGTGACAATATCAGTGAAAGAAAATAGCGAAGTAAAGAAAGTATCAAAGTAACAAAAGTATTCAATCAAAAGAAGCATCAAAGTGACAATAAGTAAAATGCATAACTGAAGGCCCTTGCCCCGTAAATCAAATTTGCTTCTTAAATTAGTAAATACAAGTATCAAAGTAAACAAAGCATCAAAGTAGCAATAAGCAAACACCCTTGTCCTAAGACAGGGGGGGGGGGTTCAAACCCAGAAGTATGCAGACTATTTTGAACAAAATTGAGACCTCAAAATTTTGACCAGATTCCTTCTGAAATAAGGGTTGGGGGAGGGGCTGGTTGCCTTTTGATCACTTTTGAATCTTAAAAACATAACTAAAACCTTCAATCGAATAAGCACCTTCCAAAATTAGTGCAATCACCCCATCCAAACAATCCTTATATGTTAGCAATGGTCAACTTGCATAAGCTACAGCCCTTGCCCGGGGACTAAGGGAGGTTTTCAACACCCTAGGTTATAGTTGTTTTTAATTTTGGACCATTTTGAACAAAATAACTATTTCAAATTTTGATCGGAAACATTTGTGAAAAACAGGGCACGAGAGAGATGGGGGGGGGGTGATTACCCTCCTTTCACTTAAGACTCTTATGAAGGACAAGAAATTTATGTTCCCAACCGTATGAGCAGCTTCCAAAGTTTATGCGACCATCTCTTCCATAAAAATTTTACATGTGAGCTATGGCCAACTGTTATAATTTATAACCTCTGCCCCAAGGGCTGGTGGGTATCAAAACAAAAACCATTATTTATAGAAATGTGGACTATTTTGAATTAAATTGCTATCTCAAAATTTAGTTTAGAAGCACTAGGGGAAATAGGCTAGAAAGAGGGCTGGTTGTCATCTAATCACTCTTGACTTTTAAAAAGAGAGCCAGAAATCTTAATTTTAAATCGAATGAGCCTTCTTCGAAGTTTATAAGATTGCCCCTTCCATAAAAACCTAACTTGTGTAGAATGGACAGCTTGCATAACTTAGAGCCCTTGCCTTGGAGACTCGGGGGAGGAAGGTTGTCAACCGTGGAGGCAGAATTATTTGACCTTTGGACTATTTTGAACACAATGAATATCCAAAACTTTGATTGGATACATTTGGGGTTAAAGGGTGTGGGGGCTAGTAGCCTTCTGATCACTTTGACTCTTAAAAAGGGCACTAGAACCTCCGATTTTCAACCGAATGTCTCCCTCCGAAGTTTACGCAATCACCCTTCCATATGAAGTACCTCTGGAGAAAAAATTTAAATGTCGAAGCAACTTAAGATCTATTTATTCATTTATGTGTTATGTTTACGTTTGCTAAGATCGTTCATTTTAATGTCTGTTCGTTTTGGGGTTCATTTTTTTAATAGTAATATCTGGTTGTTTTGAGTTTGAATTATGATAGGAATATATTATAGGAATAGTGGTCTCAAATTCTTTCATTTAATGAAAAGCTTTTGTTTTTTTTAATTGCCAAGGTTTTTTACTTGTTTACCAACTGAATATCTTAATAGCTTTATATTTAATAGGTTTTTAGAAAATGCCAAAAATTTCCAATTATGAATACTTAATAGGTTTATAAAAGGAATAATTCACTATTTATTTTAATATTTTAATGAATATTGAATATTTTAATAGTCTAAAATGGCCGAATGTTTTGTCAAACTTTTCTTTCGGAGTTTTTCTTTATATTAATTTTTATCCCTTTCATCGGCTACTGTTTTTTTATTGGTTAACATAATAAATATTTATACAGTTTTCATGTCTCTGACATAGAAATGACACCCCTAAAAATGTTTCGACAGTTTTACTTGGATACTTTTAGTATTTTTGAAACTCAATATCAAACTTACCCACTTTTGTCAATAATCAGCCTTATATATAAGCAATGAGTACGACACTTATCCCTGGCGCTGTTGGGTAATTTTTCATCCCAGGAGGCATAGTTATTAGACTTGTTGACTATTTTGCACAAGATAGCTATTCCAAAATTTAAGAAAATGAATAGATGATCATCTGATGAATAAGGTGTTTAAAATTGAAGGATCAACAGAGGGTGTAAAACATTGATCCACATAAAGCATTAAAAGAAAAAAAAACAATGAAAAGGATCATCACCAGATTTGAGAACAAATAAAGTAATTGAAAACTTATTTTATTTCTGGCTTTTATAACTATCACTTTATTATAGTTTTAAATAATGGAATTCAGGAAAAACATAAGTTAATTTTTAGCATATCCTCGGCTCCCAGTTTTAATGAAAGAAAGAAAGAAAAAGTTTATTTGAGCCCTACGGCCAAACACAACATGATTTAATGATACAAAACACTCAATATAAAACAATACTTATTTTCATTCACTCGGGCTCGACTGAGCCTCTCCCGCCTTTCCCACATATCGTGCCATTTTGCATATGATTCCAGGCTTCGAAGACCTCAGGATATCAGAAAGTAGCACCAACCGATGGTCTCCCCAAATTTCATCCCTAGAACTTTCAAGCTCCTGGCCCTCCATGAGGAACTGGGCTAATTTATTATCCTCAATTCCGCAATACCCACACTTACCAATTTGCACCCTTAATTTTTTTAAATCTCTGTTTCCTATGTACTGGAAGGCAATTTCCCCTCAACTGGATCCATGATTTTAAATATTTGAAAGGTAAATTTAACTTAATGTAATATTCGTCCCCAAAAATGTCTTTTACTTTACTATATTCTTTCAGTGTTTCCAACGAACGTACTAAACAACCCCACTCTTGTATCTTGTATCTCTTGTATCTTGGTCTTTCAATCTCTGCCTAATTTCTGGAAGGCATTGTGTGTTTCCGGGACCGTTTCCTTCCATCCACAAATAAGAGAGGCCTAGTTTGTCAAGAAATTTCTAGATTTGTTGAGTCCAAGTAGTTTTCCTATTAACTGGAAGCAAATCATTATAAGCTTGTTTAGCCAATCGGTCCTCAAGAAGTTGGGTTAAAATCTGCCAAAACTTATATAATTGATAAAGCCGGTGCAGTTTCAGTGAGAAGATGCCGAAGTCTCCTTTGATTCGCTGGTTATGTGTTGCCTGGTACAGCCCGAAAAGTCTTTTGTAGTATCTAAACTGGACTGATTCCAGCTTATCCGTGGCCTCCAGGCCCCATAGCTCAGCTCCGTAATGGATTGCCGGTTTAATTTTGGAATCAAATATTTGCTTAAACATTTTTAGTTACTTCGACTGTTTCACAAGGTCATTACGTAATATTGCACCCACTGCTGCTTTCCCTCGCTTTGACATTTCGCTCAAATGTTCCTTCCAACTGCAGTTAGGTGTTAGGGTAAATCCCAGATATTTTGCCTTTTCCGCTACCTTAATCTCTTGTCCTTTCAACCGAAATTTCTCATTCTCAACTAAATTCTTTCTTCCTCCTTTATTGAAGATCATTATCTCCGTCTTCCTGAGGTTTAGACTTAGTTTCTTCGATTCAAGGTATTCTACCATCAGGTCAATTAAAATTTGTAGTTCACGAGCTGTTTTCACTAATAATGCCATGTCGTCGGCGATCAGCAGATCCGAAATCGTTCTGTTGTCGAGCTGAACGGTTGGGGCCCATCTTTTCTCCAAGAATTTTACAATGTCGTTTACGAATATTCCGAATAGCCGAAGTGACAGGGCGCTTTCTTATTTCACACTTTTTGTCTTTTCAAATATCCTTGAAATTCCTTTTCCAAACACTCTAACGACTGCTTTGTACTTCCGTGCATATTAGCTACCATCTGTGCAAATTGACCGGGTAGTCCAATTTTAATTTTTAATTCTGGTAGTCCCTATCCACGCTATCGAAAGCTTTTCGGAGGTCTACGAAAGCCACGTAAAAATTTATTTTTTCCTCCTCTATATTTTTCAGAAAGGGCATGGAGTACAAACATTCTGTCCGCTGTATTGTATCCGGCCCGGAAGCCTCCTTGCTCTTCTTTAATTTTTTTAATTTTTAATTTAATTTAATTTTTTTCTTTAATTTTTACACTTCAAGCCATTTTGACAGTCTCACATCAATAATTTTTTCAAATATTTTACTCATCGTTGGTATTAGGGATATGGGTCTATCGTTTGAGTGTTCCTCCGCATTTCCCTTTTTGAAAAGCGGCAAAATTACAGACGTCTTCCATGCATCGGGTCATTTACATGACCCGATGACTTTGCCATAACAGCCATAATAGGGATTCCATCCAGCCCCGGCGCTGTGCCCCCTTTCGGATTCCTCAATTTTTTTTATTTCCTCCTTCGTTGTGTCCTCCAGCAAATAGTAGTCATGCTCTTGGAGCGGGGAACAAGTTCCCTCCGTCGGGATAGAATTTAGCATTCCAAGAGATGCTGTATCGTTTCCTATTTCAAAATATGGTGGCCATGTTTCTGGTTCCAGGCATTTTTATTGGGTAGGTTTTCTTTTCTCAGGGTCTTGCATTTTCCTCCAAAATACTTTCATGTCATTTATTTCAAAACTCTCCGATAATTGTTTTATATCTCTTATTTCCACTTCTCTTTTTATCTGTTTCAATAACTGTTTATAATCTCGCCGGATATACCAAAAATCATAACAAAATTAAAAAATATTTGAACAAAAAATAATCTGTACTTAGTTTTTACTAATAATTTTAAAATCAATAATTTCTTAAATTCCGGTAAAGATAAGACCCCAGTTACTCGCCCAAGAGGAGTCTATCAAATACCCTGTGATTGTGGAAATTACTGTGTCGGCAGGACCCATCAGAATCTAGAAAAACGGTTACAACAGCATAAAAAAGACATAGACAAGGCATTAATTTCAAATAGTTCCAACAACTCCTTTGATTCTGCTTTAGGTTGGCATATATTTGATAATCCGTCCCACACGATACTTTTTGAAAAATCTTCACTCATCAGTAATGATTTGGGGATAAAACAGGTGGTTCGAGAATCAGGTGGTTAATCTCAAAATAAATAATATATTTCTCTGAACAGGCTGGGACTTAGGGGAATACTCACTAAATTCTTTATACTCAAATTTAATTAAAAATGATCTAGAAAAATATTTTACTAAACCGATTTATAATAGTATTGAACCAGCTACGAAAAGGCCTTTGGGACAGGCTGCTGAAAAAGCAAGGTTGACTCTGAGAAATTGCATTTAATCACTTTGTTCTCTTTATTTTGAATGAATTTATATTCTCACTTCATTCTTTTTGTCAGCCCTGGTTGAACTTCGTTGAAGTAAGGATGCTAGGGCTGTTTTTAAAAAAGCTTTTAAAAAACATTATTTAGTTTTAATTCTCACAATTTAATGTAAGTTTATTTATATATACATATTTTCTCTCTTGTTCTCGTATTGTGCTGAAGACGGCCTTTGGACATAGGGCCGAAATATTCACAGAACTGATTTCCACTATCTTGAAAAGATTTCCCCTATTGTTTCTACTTTGTATTTGTTTGTTATGGAAAGGCAGTGTGGTCTTCGTCGCTATTTTTGTTTCAACAACCGTTTATAATGTCGCCGCATAGCTTTCTTCTAATAGCTACTGTCAAACTACTGGGAGAACTACTGTCACTTTTAGGGGGCTCTCTTTGAGGGCTTTCACTTTTTCTACTATTTGCATCAATTCCTTTTTCCTGGCTAAATATTCATCATCAAAAAATTCCTTTCGCTTGCTCTCAGGGGAGACTTTAGGCGTTATTTCATGAATGATTCCGTTTAGCCCGTCGATCATCTGTTCGACTGGTAATTTACCTTCTTTCAAGACCTTCAGTTCTTCTTGAACCTTCCTATCAAGTAATCTTTCTTCCATTTTGTTTATTTCTGATTTCGACATTTCTCTTTTTAAAATTTCTTTTTTCTGGAAATTTCTTCTATGCTGTGTTTGTAGAACATTTGTCGGAAATTTTTGCCAAATTTCTATTAAAACTGGGAAATGATCTGAATCTACCAACGGGAGAACTTTTACATTTTCAACATCCATCGCGAGGGAAACGTCCACCAGTACATAATTAATAACACTCCCTTTTTCACCCGTAAAATACGTCAAGTCCCCTTTACCCTTACTTTTCCAAAACCTCCCATTCCCTATAACTAGCCCATTTTCTCCACAAAAATCCAAATGCCTTTCTTTTGCGCATTTCTGTTCGTTTTAAGTTTTAATGTTGCTCCTTACTTTCAGTTAAAAAAACTAGTTTTTTATTTTTATTAATTTTTCAATAAAAAAAAGATACGGGAAATTTAATTATTGACTCACTTTATAATGTTCTTTTAAAAAATAAAGCAATAATTAATGAGGGAATTAAGATTTTGCAAAATCACCAGGGGACGAGATTACCTACTGGACAAAAAAGGGTTGCTTCAACTGAAAGAAAGGAGCAAGATTAAAATAAACAAAAACTATTAAGCATGTGAGGAAGGGGGCCTCCTTACCTCGCTCTTTATGCTAATGTTCGACTTTTTACCAATTCCTTAAGAACGGCTCCTGAACAAAAGGGGTGTATGATTAGAATAATAAGTGTTTTAAAATTTCAAAAAAAAATAGTGGGAAAAGTAAGGTATTGAGAAGGGCAACCTCCCTCGTATATTTAAAATTTCTATTCTTTTTTAGTTTTAATATTGCTCCTTACTTTCAGTTGAAAAGTATTAATTTTTTATTGTTTTTTAAATAATGCCAGGTATTGTGGCTCCCCCTCAATGGAAAATTCTCTTATCTGACAAATTTTTCCCAAGTGAAATTTTACCCCCACATGCCTCCCCTTCTGCCAGAAAAATACCCCCCAAAAATATTTGTATACTTCCCAATAACCAATGCAATATATAAACAGTGGGTAAGGTTCATAGCTTACAACCTTTCCCCTAGGCGAAAGGCTGTAAACTATAAACTTATCTTTTGAACTAATGACTGATACCTTTTGAACATATGAACTAATAACAGGCTATATAACTGAATATTTTGACTATGCTGACCAAAATGGCTATCTAAAAATTTTGATCGTACGATTTTGGGGGGGAAAGTGGAGTTTGGGAGGGGGACTAGCTGCCCTACAATGTTTTTGGGCATTTAAATAGTTTACTATAACTTTTGATTTCCGATCAAATGAGCATACTATCGATCTTTTAGCATCACTGTTTGCGATCACTCGCAAACATAAAAAACAAAAAATAAAGAAAAAACATACAAAAAACAAATAAACACACATCCGTGATTTTTCTTCCCCTGAGAGCAGGATTTTTTGATGTGGTGACTCTGATGTTGTGATTTTCATTAAGATCAATTGACGTTTCAGGCTTGCTCCCTCCCTTTTCAAAAATAGGGCAAATTTTCTCAGGATCATACTTTTGATGGGTATCATTAAAATTGATGAATTTTATATATTTTGACTAAGCTTCATAATTTGATTCTTTTGATGTATCTATTGTTAGCAAGACTCCTTACATATAGTTACTTATAGTTAATTCTTTACTTACAGAGGTGCCTCATTTGTTTCGAAATTTAAATTTCTGGTGTCCCTTTAAACATTCAAAAGTGATTGGAAGGCAACCAGTCCCCCCATGCCTTTTAGTGCTACACTCTGCTCAAAAACATCCGATGAAAATTTTGAGATATTAATTTTGTTTAGTGTAGTTCAAAAAGTCCAATAACTATGCCCCTAGGTATGCAATGATCCCTACAACCCATGGAGCAAGGGCCGTAAGTTACTCAACATACTTGTTTACATCTCGTGCTTAGTGTTGAGAAAAAGGACGTATTTTATCCAGGGTCTCCATATAAATTAAGGGTGTTAAAATCAAATCTATAAATAATTTTGAGGGGTCTGTTGACCTAAATTAAAACATACCATGTGCATACAAGTTGTCAAAAGAGCGAATCATTAACATCTCTGGAATTGGCATGGGACGGTATAAAGAGGGAAGCTTTGAATAGATTGGGATGGAAGAGGAGGGTGCGCAGCTCTGTCGGCCTCATGTGGGTCGTTGCTATAGTGAGTTGTTAGTAGTAGTATGAGTACCAATTAAATGCTATTTGTATAACTAAACTTGCGTTGTTTCACAGAAGGGGCCAATATTCCCCTTAAGAGAGTGGGAGATGAGAAAATATTGACAAAATTACCCCTGACAGTTCAAAATCTCCAAAAACCTTAGGGTGCTATTACCTAAGACAGAGTTTTGCCTAACCCTGTTAAAAATAATGATTGATGAAGGAAAATAAAACCAGGAAACGTAAAATCGTAATCAATCTTGATCACCAATGTTTTCTGACAAATTATTCCCTCCTCTAATGAATGGTTTCTAATGGTATTAGCTTCCCCCAAGTATTCAATGCCAAATTATAAACGGCTAAAAGTCCAATGTTTATTTTTGCATAAAAATTTGGTTCCCACCGGAACATTGTGGGATAGATTAGTCTATTCTCGACTAAAGAAGAAATACGTTTTCAAAACAGTTTTGACGGTGAAATCTCTAAAAATGTCCTATCATAGACCGTCATTTTGGAGGGTACCCAGAAACAGGGATGAATATGCAGAATCGGTAAGGTACCATTTATACAAATGTAGCATATATATATATATATATATATATATATATATATATATATATATATATATATATATATATATATATATATATATATATATATATATATATATATATATATATATATATATATATATAGTTCAAACACAGAAATTGACCCAAGTATAATTGGTGGTTCAAAAGGAAGGGGTGTTGGGATTTATTTGTCTTAAATGCTAGGGTAGAACTTAAACACCGAATTTTCTTATAGTTCTGCTCTGGCTTAATAAAAAGCTACGCAAAAATTTTTCAAAGTCACTTTTTCTGTACTTGCACTCATTGTAAAATTTATTTATGATAAACCTGCAGTTTAACGGTTTTCCCTTAACTTGGGAAGTTAATGAATGTGGTGAATGACAATTCAAGAATGTCACTTAGGCGTGAACTAGGGCCCCAGAAAGATTTTCAAGTTTCACTTTCCACCCCATTTCCAACAGTATGTTGAATTTTCATGGCTTCGAAAATAAATTTGGCGAGAGAAATAAGACTATCCTAGACAGATCTAAATCTAAAATAGGGTCCATGAAAAAGTTTTTAAGCTCATTTTTACTTCCCTCCCCTGCTTATAATCTGTCATAACTTTGAAAATCTATTTCAAGTATTGGATTAAGAGTATGATTCTTTAGGAGTTTATTCTGTCTAAATGTTCCCAAGATTGGAAGTAGGTTCTAAGCTGTAGTTGGAATTCTTTCTAAAAAACAAAATATTCTCCTAGAATCCTCGAAACTTTGCGGCCAGGGCTGTATCCACCATCTTTTTTCATCTGGAAGGTATTTTATTCGGGGGGATGGGGCACAGAAATTTTTTATAGACCTCAAAGAAAATTTGGTTATATGCATTTTTTTAACTTTAATATAAATCAGACAATGATTGGGGGGGAGGTTCAAACCATGAAACCACCTGAACACGGCCCTGCTTACGAATAAAAAAGAGGGGAGATATGAAGGGGGGAGGTTCGTCCAGTTACACACCTTACTAAAATTGAAATAAAACCTAACCTCTTTTAAGAAGTTGTTCAGTGGATCTTGCAATGCACAGATTTGAGATTGCTGCAGGGCTACCGGTCTGCGAAAAAAATTACATTCTATTCTTAAAGGTTTCTGATTTTTTTTTTTTTTTTTAAATTAACTTGTGGACTACCACACCAGGACTTGTGGACTACCGCATCATTTTCATTAGGGGTATCCCTGTGTTTGCAAACAGCCAGTAACAATGATGTCCCATGGAAATTATTGAGTGAACGTTAAGGCAAGAAATATTCCTGGAAAGAAGACTCGTGATACATTTTATAAAAATGATTATTATTCATATTATTTATTCATTATTGATATTCGTTATAAATTATTCATTTTATTTTACGCTCGTTTACAGTTTCACTTAATTATTGTTAGCAATTTCTGTTCCTTTTAAGTTTGAATTATTATATGACTTGTTTTCTGATCCTGTCAGGTCTAATTACAGATCTTTATTTCTTTCGGATGGCTTCTTTTTTTTAAATTAATTAAGCAAAAAATGGAATTATATGCAGGTTAGCAGTGGCAATTTACTCTTTACTTTCATGTTATATTACTACTTACTGTTTATTAGCAGAAAATTCCGTCAGGAATGGTCTTGATCTTAAGAGCTTGAAGTGTGTTCGGATCATTTGCTAGGTGAAGATATTTAAATCAAACAGTTCGTGGTAATGAACTGTAGGTAAAGAGCGACCCGGCTCAATAGTAACCGAAATTCTAAAAACATAATGTTGATACAAAGAGATACATTAAAAAAAATTGGATTTTTATGTTGACTTCAAATATATAGGTATCATCAAGTTTAGTCTTACCCATCAAAAGTTACAAGCCTGTGAACATCTGCCTTTTTTCGAAAAAAGGGGAAAACACCCCATAAAAGTCGTAGAATCTTAATGAAAATCACAACATCAGATTCTCGCGTTTTCGAGAACCTACTGTAGAGGTTTCAAGCTCTTATCTGCAAGAATGTGTAAGTTTGTATTTTTGGCAGAAGAAAGATCCCGGATGCGTTTTTATCGACAAAGTAGTCCTAGAATATCGCAAGTAGGCTCACTCAAACTGATTATAAAAGTTCAAGTGCCCCTTTTAAGTGACCAAAATGAAGGTCAACTAGACCCCCTCCCATGCTTATTTTTTCCAAAGCCACCCCATCAAAATTTTGAGATAGCCATTTTGTTCAGCATAGTCAAAAGATCTAATAAATATGTTTTTGAGGATGATTTAATTCCCCACAGCCCCCAGGTGGGAGGACTGCAAGCTGTGAACTTTGCCCGTTGTTTACATACAGTATTGGTTGTTGGGTAGTATAGAGACGTTTTCAGGAGGGTATTTTTTCCGGTGGGGGGGGGGGGTCAAGGGGAGGTTACGTGAGAGGATCTTTCCATGGAAGAATTTTTCATGGGAGAAAGGAATTTTCCATTTGGAGGTGCCGGATTTTCCAGCATTATTTGAAAAACGATCAGAGATTAAATAAGGAAAAAAAACAAGTATTTTTTACTTGAAAGTAAAGAGCAACATTAAAACTTAAAACGAACAGAAATTATTACGTATATGAGGACACCCCCTCGTCAATGCCTCGCTCTTTACGCTAAAGTATTTTTTAGTACTTTCAAAAGAGCTATTTATTCTAATCAAAGCCTTTGTGATTCAGGGGTCATTCTTAAAAAAAATTGGAACAAAATTTGAACTTTAGCATAAAGAGCGAGGTATTGACGACGGGGCGAACCCCTTCATATACGTAACAATTTCTATTCTCTTTAAGTTTTGATGTTGCTCTTTACTTTCAGCTGGAAAAAACTTGTTTTTTTTATTTAAGTTGTGTTTTTATAAATGGAAAAGACACTTTCAATTGAGTAAATAAAAAACACACCTTGTACGTCCACCATTTTCCATGAACTGCTTGGGAGATTGAGTTGAGACTTTCATTGAGTGTGGATGTCAGTAGAATGAATCTTATTTGCAAAACTTGATCAGCCTTGTGAAATTATTGTGTTTTTATTTCATTTTTATTTCATAAACATGTCCTGCATCGCATTTTAAGGCTGTTGTATTACTTTATAATACATCCGTACATTTTATATTGTTTTTCGATATGATTAGGGAGTGCAGAAAATTCCACCACAAAAAATTCCCCCAGAGCATCCCTTCGGGAAAATTTCCCCTCAGAATCCCCCCAGGATTTTTTTTCAAATCTAAAATTGAGCAGCCAAAATGAAATTAAAACAAATAAAAAGAATAGAGAAAAGCTTGCAATTTTACATCAGCTATTATGATGGATGACTAATGTGTCACTGTGGCGATGTGGCGTTGTTTCCGCTCCTAAATTCCCTAATTCTCCAGGAGTCTTTGGATTAATATAGGAAGGGGTATGGGGCGGAGAAGAGGGTGTTTAGGAATTAATCCCCCGTCTTTCTTAATTTACAACAAGCCCGAATGAATCTGCTATGGGATGATACTTTTTAGTAGAATTTAGTGTTAATACCTCTTGGTTTGTTCATATATTTCTGAGCTACACCTTTTTATTGGTTATGGGGGTGGGGGGTAATGGTGCTCCCCTTACTACAGCATTATTTTTCTACCGGCATAGATAACAAAAAGCAGGACGGGTATCAGTGACGGTTCTAAGTTTGGACAGGGAGGGCAGCCACCCCTCCGTTTTTCAGAAATTTGACATTAAATTCCTTTTATTTTATACCCCTTGGTATCCATAGGTACACCTTATCCCTCTCCCCCAGATGATGAGATGCAAAACGGGCATCATGTACCTCATAAGAAATTTCTTTGAGAGAGGGAGAATTCTGCCAGGAGCTTTGTTTTCAAAGCTTGTTTTTCAGTTTTCAAAGTTTTCAAAGCTATTGGGGCACTGGATCAAAAAAAAATTATGGAATATATTTTGTTCATTTTAAGTAATGCTGCTTGTTACTTTCAGTTTAAAAAAACTTGTTTTTTATTTATTTATGCGTGGAAATTTGAAATAAACAACAAAACAATAAATAATTACGATAAAAAAATACGGCCCTCAAAGGTACTTCTGAATTTACTTGCATTAAAGAGTTCTGTTATTTTTTTAACTTTTTGGTTCTTACATGGAGTTTGGCATCCTGTACTATAATCGTGGGTGTCATGGCTGAATCAACTCCACGGGAAAAAAAAAAAAAATTAAAGCACTACGGATGAATAAAAAAACATTACTAGTTATAAGCACAGATAAAAGATACAAGAAATACTGGTAATACATATATATATATATATATATATATATATATATATATATATATATATATATATATATATATATATATATATATATATATATATATATATATATATATATATATATATATATATATATAAGAAGAAAAAACTATCCAAATAATAAACCATGCTGCTCCAAACACCTAAAACAACAAAAAAAGAAGCAGAAGAAAGACAAATAATAGCTTAAAACTCATAATTGGAATACATTTCTACTTTAAATTTATTTCTAAATTCTTCATACCCTTTTATGTCATTAATTGCCTAATTATTACTATTCCATAATTTTATTCGTCGATAAATAAAGGAGAAATCAGACCATTTAGTGATGGCAATTGAAGCAGACAGGGCCTTGCTTGTTCAAGTATTATAATTATGGTAATCAGACCTAACCTAAAACATGCCTTAGAAGCATAAAGGTATAATTATTGTTATATTTAACATGAATAATTGGTGATAAAAATCCTGTAAGCCTGCAGCTGATAAATTTATTTGTCTTCCATATTCAAATCTCACAAAATCCTTATAAAATTACATACTTTTTTTCTTTCTTTTTATTTGTTTTTCTTTTTAATTATTTTTGTTTATTTATTTTTATTTTTTATTTATTTTTATTTTTTTTCTTTTTATTTGTCTTGATTTCATCTTGGATGCTCGATTTTCGATTTGAGGAGAATTTTCAGAAGGAATTTGCACGGAGGGATGTTCCGGGGGATTTTTTTTAGTGGGAGAATTTTCTGCAGGCAGCATATTCCATGGGAAAATACATCCTGATCTTTAACTTTAACTAGCCTTTGTTCTAGTTTCTCGCCTACATTAAATATGACGTCTTCTTTTCTTTACTTTACATGTTTCAACAACAAGGTAATGTTTTGTCCTAGAACTTGACTGCTTTTCTTTGGCATGTCCTGGATGATATCCAGACACACAGCTCTAAATATAAACAGGTGTTTGGGAAGGGATCTATAGCCTTCAATGATTTGATTTGTCAAGGTCCCTCAAAAATCTTGCGAATAAATGAACCCAAACGCTTAGCAACTTCATTTAGATTCGTTGGCTAATGAAAAGATTATGAAAATTTCAGGAAGCTTAAAACATTGAGTCAATGAACTGCCAGTGTGACATGTATATTACATTGGAGTCGAATTTGGTTAACGCATCGGGAAGAAGATGAAGAATTTATTAAAACAATAAGTTTAAAAAAATAGTAATGAAAAGAATCTAAGTAAGCCTCCAAGGGCTGTAATATAAGGGACAAGCCTTTAGAACAGGGATATCCAGCCTGCGGCCCGCCTGAGATTTTTGTGCGGCCCACAAGTCATTTTTACAACGTCCTTTAATGCAAATTTTACCCATTTTACCCAATTTGTATCCATGTTTCTTCAAATTTAATAGATTATGCGGCCCATTGAATCCATTCATGTGCCAATGTTGACCACTGTAATAGAAGAAGCAAACATAAATGCATATCCTAAGTACTATCTAAGTATCTAAGTACTGTATTTACCAATGAGCTAATTACAATTATTGCACAGTTTAATGAAGTGAATGTTTTTAAGTCAAAGTTAAATAAAGAAAGCACAAAGCTTGAGAATAAAACTGGTTTTATTAAGTCAAACAGTTCGTGGTAACGAACTGCAGTAAAGAGCGATCCGGTTCAATAGCAACCGAAGCTCCAAAAAACGAATTTTGATAACAATAGTTACATCAAAAGAATCAAATTTTAATGCTGATTTTAAATATGTAAATTTCATCAAGTTTAGTTTTACCTATAAAAAGTCACGAGCCTGAGAAAATTTGACCTATTTTAGAAAATAGGGGGAAACACTCCCAAAAAGTCATAGAATCCTAACGAAAATCACACCATCAGATTCAACGCATGTGACAACCCTACTGTAGAATTTTCAAGCTCCTATCTACAAAAGTGTAAAATTTTGTATTTTTTGCAACAAGACATCACAGATGCGTGTTTATTTGTTTTTTTGTTGTTTTTTTTTCCCAGGGGTGATCGTATAGACCCAGTGGTCTTAGAATGCTGCCAGAGGGCTCATTCTTACGGAAATTAAAAGTTCTAGTGCCTTTTTTTAAGTGACCAAAATAATTGGAGGCCACCTAGGCTCCCTTCCACGCTCATTTTCCCCCCAAAGTCACCGGATCAAGATTTTTATATAGCCATTCTGTTAAGGATAGTCGAAAAACTTAATAACTATGTCTTTGGGGACGACTTAATCCCCCACAGTCCCGGTAGAGGGGCTGCAAGTTACAAACTTTGACCATTGTTTACATATAGTAAGGGTTATTGCGAAGTGTACAACGGTTTTCAGCGATACTTTTTCACGTTGGGTGGGGGTGGGTCGAGGGAGGGGGTTATATGGAAGGATCTTTCCATGAAGGAATATATCATGAGGGAAGAAAATTTCTATGAAGGAGCGAAGGATTTTCTAGCATTATCAAAAAAAAACAATGAGAAAATAAATAAAAAAAAGTTTTTTCATGCGAAAGTAAGAGTAGCATTAAAACTTAAAACGAACAGAAAATATTATGTATATATGGGGGTTTGTCTCCTCCACAATACCTTGCTCTCTACGTTAAAGTATTTTTAGTAATTTAACTATTTATTCCACGGCCTTTGTGATTCAGGGGTCATTCTTAAAGAATTGGGACCAAATTCAAGCTTTAGTGTAAAGAGCGAGATATTGACGAGGGGGCGAACCCCCTCATATGCATAATAAAAATATAAAAATATAGAAGTTTGTTACGTTAGTTAATTTGTAAGTTACGTATATTTATTACTAATAAAAACGATCTTAAAAAAATTAAAAGTTCTAGTTGTATTTTTAAGTAACCAAAACTTGGAGGGCAACTAGGCCTCCTTCCCCACCCCTTTTTTTCAAAATTTTCCGATCAAAACTATGAGAAAGCCATTTAGCAAAAAAAAATTAATATTCAAATTTCGTTTTAAGTATTCATGTGCGATGACCCAAAACCAAAACATATTTGACATTAATTGAAAAACGTTCAGAAATTAAATAAAAAAAAGTTTTTTTTTAACAGCAAGTAAGGAGCGACATTAAAACTTAAAACGAACAGAACTTGTTCCGTATATGAAAGGGGTTGACCCCTCCTCAACACCTCGCTGTTTACGCTAAAGTTTTTTTTTACTGTTTTAAAAAGTAGAGTTGGGAGAAAGAGTCAAACTTTAGCGTGAAGAGCGGGGCGTTGAGGAGGGGACAAACCCTTTCACATACGGAATAATTTCTGTTCGTTTTAAGTTTTAATGTCACTCTTAACTTGCCGTTAAAAAAAGCTTGTTTTTTAAATTGAATTTTAAAGACCGACAAAGTGATTGTATTTATTTGAGACAAACTGTTTAGTTCATATTCGATGCCAAACGTCACTTTAGTGTCAGGTGCGGGGCTTAGGGAATATGATGCATCAACCTCACTGTTTGTTGATAACTTGAAAAAGTAGCCTTAAAAAAGAACATTGTATACGTTATTTTAATTACCAAGGTCAACGAAAATGAAATAGGATTTTTGCATTTGTTAAGGGGAAACTTACACAACAACATTTTAATTAATTGGGAAAATTTAATTCACTGCTTAATGAAAAAGCCCTCCACGATTAGTAATGCAGTTTTGAGTAGTAGCAGGCAAGACAGTATCCAAGTGGGGCGTTAGGGAATTTGAACCTCCCCCCTTGAGAGTTTGTCCGACTCGTAAAAACGTAACAAAAATGAATCTTAAACTAATTTTTGATGCGTTTTCAAAGTTGTTTTTGTATTCCTCCCCCAAAAAAATTCATTTTGTTGCCCAACCATCAAAAAAATCCTTTTGTAGCCCCACCACCATTGTAATCCCACCTGAAAAAAAAATACGACCCTGGTAGTAGGCACCAAATTAAAAAAACGAGAGATGTTTAATAATCAGCAAAAAAATAGCTAAAAAAAAAAAGAGAAAAGAAAAGCTAGGAAGGTATAGCTTTCCTATGAAGGTGTAGTTTTTTGGGGGGAATCAGTATATTGCTAATGTTTTTGCACGAAAAGTGTTTCAACATTTAACTGATTAATCTTGCTTATATACTACCACGGTTCGACGGCAAATCTGACAAAAAGTTTGGTCGAGTTGATACTGCCCTAAATTCACAATTTTAAAACAACGAAGAGAGTAGTCTTACAAAACAGTAAATTTCGGGTATGACCAGACTTATGAAGGGTTCAGGAGCGGAAATACGTTTTCATTTTAATATCCTTGGTTTTTGAAGTTATTTTATTATGTACGGCACTGAAACCTTATCTGTCAAATTAAACGCTAGCTGGCAAACTTCACAGTAATATAAATTACGAAGTCAATATATAAAAAAAGTAACTTTGATGTATTTCAATGCTATTGTGCCAATCTTGTATATGGATGTGCCTGCCAAACAAAAAGAGATACAAGATAAACAAAAGTTGATAACTTTACTGTTGAATTTTAAATTATTATGATAAATTAATTATTAAATTGTAACTGTAATTTAAATTATATTAATTTTTGTAATTGTAATTTTTGTAAATTATTGTAATTGCTACAAACAGGACTTCGGCTACTCCCTCCCCTAGCCGTGAACCTTCTAAAGTCCCTTGCTTTATTTGCTTTATAAAATAATGTTTTATACAATATAGGGTGATATTAATCTCTGTAAATCTCAGCAATTAAAAATTTTATTTAAAAGTAGTTATTTTATTTTCGGTCATTGTAATTATAAGAAAATAACGTGAAGAAACTGTTCGACAAATCAAGGAGGAGGAGATTAATAGTTTCGAGGAGGAAACTATTCTTAGAAGGAGATTAAATACAAAATAAGAAGATTCGTTCATTTAATTGGATAAAAGATAACTACAGGCGAAAATTCGCTCTATTATCTCGCGACATTCTGTAATAAATATCGAGGTGGTTGTGTATTAAACAGAAAAATTCTACCAAGAAACTTCACTGAATTTTTGTACAAAAACAGTGAGTTAAAAAAAAAATCAAATTACAGTAAAAAATGGAGTTTTCTTAAGCCACGGATTATCTATGGCTAGGGAAAACATCAAATTGCTTAAAACAATAAGAGGCAAAACCGTGGATGAAGAAATAATTATGCCACTATTCTTGAAGAGGCCAAAAGAATTTCATTTCTCATATTTGTTTCCCTTAGAAAAAGCCATCGCTTACCCCTGGAAGGTTTTCTGGGCATAAATTTATGAAAAATTTAAATTGAGAAATTAATCCAATATAAATGTAAATAAGAATATGTAAATAGGAGGGTGTAAAGAGGGAGGCTTCGAATAGATAGGAATGAAGGAGGAGCGTGAGAAGCTGAGTTGGCCTCGGGAGTCTGGGTGCTGCGGTGGTTTGTTAGTAGTAGTAGTAGCAGTAGTAGTAGTAGTAGTAGTAGTAGTAGTAGTAGTTGTAGTAGTAGTAGTAGTAGTAATAGTAAAAAAAGGTAAAGGATACGGCATTAGACTTTACAGTCCGTACCGGCGGTGCTGATCTCCGTTTCTTCGCCCTTCAGCCAGGAAGTGCAATGGGGGGTTGGGAGCCACCCATCCTGTGCTTTCGCACACCCTTCCTGTTTACCTTCCCCAGATTTCTCCAGGTACCCATTTAGAGCTGGGTCGACTCTGGTTAAGCTTACAGAGTCACGCCACTGACCCCCGTCCCAAACTGAAGAATTGGGTACAGTGGGATTCGAACCCGCGTCCTCTCAGACAAGGGAGGTCCTCTCAGACGTCCTCTCAAACAACTTATTTGTTTCTTCCAGCAGCGTCAATTCATCAAATGTCGGTGAGTCTTTTTTTTTACTGCAAGGGAGTGGTAAGTTTTACATTTTTTTTTTAATTATTTTGATAAAAATGCCAAAAAAGGCATTTCCAGGAAAATACCCCAGACAGAACACTTTCCAAAATATAGGAAGGTGGGTGGGGCAAACAAACTATGGAGGGCAAATGCCCCCTTCTTCCATCCAATTGATGTTACTGGCTTCATCTTCTTTTTTTCGTTTTTCCCAGAATTAAAGAAAGATACCAAACAGCTGCAAGAGTCGGGATACTAACTTTAAAAACAATTAGCTGCTGGGGCTCCCCAGGAAGGCTCCTGGGGCTCCAAGAGACGCCAGTTTTTAATTGAAACACATTATACATTTCTTTTTGTTTTCCCACAAAACCTCGTATTTTAAATGATAAGCACAGCATAGGTTCTTGTAATAAAACTAAAGATCAAACTAAAGAAAAAAGAAATTATTTCCCTATACTTCCCAGGGACAGATCTAGAAAAAAATCTCGGGGGCACTGGACCAAGGGCACTAATGTGACTCGAGGTGGGCACCAAATTGACAAGTTTATTTTAAAAAAGGTTAAAAAAAGAAAAATGAACGGAATAAGGGTGCCAGAAGTGTCTTGGGGGGAGGGTCACCCCCTCCAAACCCACTGATCTGTTTCTGGCTTCTTAATTAGTCATAGTTAATTAGTCTGTTTCTCGCTATTTAATTATTCACAAAAATAAAATTAAGGATTTTTTTTAGTGGGGAGTTGGTAGGGGCAGTTGAAAATTATTCCTTAATACAAATTAATGTTGTAAGTTGCTTTATCATATCCCAATCATTGACGCCCAGAAACCGTACCCTATATCGACGGGCTCTTAAAAAAGAGAATAAAAAATCTGCCAAAAAAGAAAAAAACGAAAACACAATCTGAAGATGAAGATCTAGCAAGCAAGTTTAATTATAAAATTAATTTTTCCTGAAAACGAGGTTTATCTTATAATTTTATGACGAAATGATTCGTAAAATGATCGTGTGAGCAGTTTCATGTCGGAATCGCTAACAGTTCAAGAGGAAAATCTTGGGCACAGGGCCACTGGACCAAGGGCGCCAATGTGACTCAAGGTGGGCACCAAATTGACAAGTTTATTTTAAAAAAGATAAAAAAAAGAAAAAAGAACGGAATAAGGGTACCAGAAATGTCTTGGGGGAGGTTCACCCCTCTGACCCCTTGGATCTTTTCCTGGCCCTAAATTTCTTTTAACTCTTTCATTCATCCAATTTCAACCAAATTAGCTATATGGTTAAAGTAAATAGATAGATAGACTTATTCACACGAAAGCCCTATTGGGCCATTCACTATTTAACAAGTCACAAAACTAAAATTAAGGATTTTTTGAGGGTGGAGGGCGTTTATTATTAGTCAAAACTTACCTTTTGACTGCCGAGTATTTTCGGATATTTTACCAAAATATCCGGAAATATCCTTCGCTCCCCTTGCACATTAAGCCATCTGTCTTTGTCTCTTATCCATTCTATGCTTGTGTCTATATTTTTTATTTTTATCCATTTTGAACGTTTAGCTATAAAGCTACTTTTCAATCTGTCATTGTGAATAGACAAATAGCTATATTTTCCTGTGTTACCGAACGCTTAACACAAAGAAAAACTTCCAATTACAACATGTGTTTCCATGTTCGTAAAATAGGGGAAAGTTTCGTGTTCGTAGAAAAATCTTTGCATCAATCGAAAATTTTTATGTCGATTTTGCAGATATATACTGAACCGGCTGAAGATAAATAATTTTGTTCGTTTTAAGTTTCAACTTCGCTCTTTACATTCATAGTAAGCTTTGCTTTTTGTTGTTAATTGGGTAAATCAGCTACGAATAATTTATCAAAATGAATAAGTCTTCAATTAAATTATAGTATTTCAATTAAATTATATATGGAATTTGCTGTAATAATACCAAAAAGTCCTTCGGTGATTCTGTAATCGAGTTGCTGATTGATCTAATACCAAAGAGAAAAGAGAAATCGCTGTCTTGTTTTCCAATTTTGACTAAAATACGGTATGTTTAGGCAGGATCAAAGCCGTGTCCCAGGTTTAGGGGGGGGATAGGACTAATCCACCCCCCTGACGTTTTTATCCAGCTCGTAAAAACGTAGCAAAACTGCATATAGAAAATACTTTTGGTGCGATTTCTTTAGTTTTTGCTGCCGTCCCCCCTCCAAGAAAAAATAAACACCCTCAAAGAACATAAATCCTTCATACGCCATTAAGTATACTGAATAAGAAAACGTATGCACTGAGGATAGGGCCCATAAATTAGAGCACTATTATATTTGAATACTGTACGGAAAAATGTTATTGGAACATTTTCAAACGCTCTTCTTGTAGGGTGAGGGGAGGATCAAATTGTAAAAATCTGGGTCTTGAAAACAGAATTTTATCCCTATCCCTTCCCATATTTATCAACTAACTTAGTCAGCTTCTATTGCATCACTAGGTCATTCCTAAAACCGTTACAAATAAAATAAACAACTCAAACGGGCAATGAATAGCAGCTGTTCAAACAGAGAACAAAGAAGTCTTACAATAAAAAAAAGGAAATCTAGTATTTTTTATAATTTGAAATACTTTGGAAACACCTACCTTCTACGTTCGAATTTCTAGAAGTTGAGAAATTTAAATAACAAAACGGAATGGCATGTTTGTAATATAGCCAAGTTCCAGTTCCAGGAGACTACTTTGAACACTGACTTAGGACCAGTTCAAGATTGTCCAGTTTTGATTCAAATTAAAATATTGTGGTTTTGTTTATTGCTTGAGATATGTCCCTAAATATAGAACTACAACGAGATGCCATTGACACAATGTGGGGTTTCCGACTCCGAGGAGGGGTAGATATTGGAGAGTCTTTGATTATTCAGAGGGTAGGATTTAATTCTTGTTAAATTTATTATGTCCTAGTATGTAACATCTCAATGATATTTGTTAATCAAAATCATGTTTAGTGTATGAATCACATTTTGAGGAATAGCAGTTTGAGGTTACAAATTTGCCAGACACACTAGGTTGCCATCTATCAGCTAGAAAATATATTGCATAATGTATTTTGTACTGAAAAAGACTGAAATGAAGACCTCTTTCACCTTTTAGCATGATAGGGATTACTATAGCACTGATGACATTACATTGTTGAAGTTTTAGTTGAAGGTCGTTGTTAAACTTTTCTCCAATCGCTTTCTTTTGCAGTTTTACTACCACTGAGAGAAGATGACTTTTGATACTGTTGCTAGTTACTTATACTATTATATATAAAAATATGTTTTTTGCATTTAAATAAAAAGAAAGTCCTTAAAATTTTATCTCAAAGTCCAAAGCTGCCACTACTTGTACTGAGACTCCATCCAGGAACACATCGCTAATACACATGACAGGAATTTTACTTTTGTAGGAATTTACTTTACCCGAGAATGTTTATCTATGACAGCATATCACTTGATTAACTTTAGGCTATACTAAAATAGGCACAGGAAAAAGAGACACAAAACATTAAAAAGAAGTGCAACTTGTCCTCTCTAGCTGCAAGAGACTTTCAGCAACAACCCTACTTTCATTAATTATAGCATAATCTTAGTTTAGTCTTTATAATCCCCTTGCGATAACGATAGTATTTTTTTAAGACTACTTTTAGTTACACAGTCTACTTTTCCAGTCCACTTTTAGTAACTTTTTATTACCAAATAATAACAACAGTTTTATTTTAAGAATACTTTTAGTAATATCAATCGACTGTTCACTGAGTTTTTTAGTCCATTGTCAGAAGTAGCGTTCGTGGCCTCTCTTTCGCCAGGGGCAAAATCTTGATTAGCATCCCACTCTTGCCTTCAAAAAACTTTTTAGACCAAATTTTAACAAAATTTTCATTCACTGACAAAGTTTTTCTTTTATTTAAATCTGACTTTTGTTAATTTATTAATAAAAAAAACAAATTTGTTTTAATGAAAGAAAGGAGCAACATTAAACTTAAAACGAACAGAAATTACTCCGTATATGAAAGGGGCTTTTCCTCCTCAACGCCTCGCTCTTTACGCTAAAGTTTGACTCTTTCTCTTAACTTTACCTCTTAAAACAGTAAAAAACTTTAGCGTAGAGCGGGGCGTTGAGGTGGAAGAGCCCCTTTCATATACGGAGTAATTTCTGTTTGTTTGAAATGTGAAATTTGCATATTAATTAATTGCAATTAATCGGAAGATTTTGAAAAAAAGGAGCGAGGGAGGAGGCCTAGTTGTCCTCCAAGTTTTTGATTACTTAAAAAAGCAACTAGAACTTTTAATTTTTTACAAACGTTTTCATTGGTAAGAAATATACCTAACTTACGAATTAACTTACGTAACGAACTTCTATATTCGTATGTTTTTATTGCGTATTTGAGGGGGTTTACCCCTCGTCGCTCTTTACAGTAAAGCTTAGATTTTGTCCCAATTCCTTAAGAATGACCTCTGAATCACAAAGGCCGTAGAATAAATAGTTGAAATTACTAAAAATACTTTTGCGTAAAGAGTGAGGTATAACGAGGAGGTAAACCCCTCATATGTGTAATAATTGTTGCTCGTTTTAAGTTTTAATGCTGCTCCTTACTTTCAGTACAACAAACTTTTTATATTCATTTTTTCCTTTTTTTTCAAATAATGCTAGAAAATCCTGCGCCCCTTCATTGAAATTCTCTTCCCCCATGAGAAGTTTCTTCATGGAAATATCCTCCCACGTACCCCCCCCCCCTTCAACTCTTCCCCCTAAACCAAAAAAAAACCTGAAAACGTCTGTACATTTCCTAGTAACCATTACTATATGTAAACACAGGTCAAAGTTTGCTACTTGCAGCCCCTCCCACGGGGACTGCGGGGGAGTAAGTCGTCCCCAAAGACATAGTTATTAGGTTTTTCGACTATGATGAACAAAATGGCTATCTCAGAATTTTGATCCGCAGATTTTGGGAAAAAATGAGCGTGGGATGGGGGCCTAGGTGACCTCAAATTTTTTGGTCACTTAAAAAGGGCACTAGAACTTTTAATTTCCGTTAGAATGAGCCCTCTTGCGACATTCTAGGACTACTCAGTCGGTACGATCCCCTCTGGGAAAAAAACAAAACAAAAAAACAAAAAACAAAAAACAAATGAACACGCATTCGTGATCTGTCTTCTGGCAAAGAATGCGAAATTCCACATTTTTGTAGATAGGAGCTTGAAACTTCTACAATAAGGTTCTCTGATACGCTAAATCTGATGGTGTGATTTTCGTTAAGATTGTATGACTTTTAGGGGGTGTTTTCCCCTATTTTCAAAATTGGGGCAAATTTTCTCAGGCTCGTAACTTTTGATGGATATAACTGATCTTGATGAAACTTATATATTGAAAATCAGCATTAAAATTCGATTCTTTTGATGTAACTATTGATATCAAAGTTCCATTTTTTAGAGTTTGGGTTACTATTGAGCCGAGTCGCTCCTTACTACAGTTCGTTACCACGAACTGTTTGATATGGGAAAAGATAGGGGAAAATAAAAATTTTTTATTCAATTTGATAGTATTTATTGCCAAATATGCCTTCTAATTTATTTTAGTAAAAAAAAATCAAAATCATTAATGATTTTAATTTTTAAAAGCTACGTTTAGTTACAGGAGTCAACTTTTAGAAGCATCAGGATTAAAAATATAGGAAAAACAATGGTTATAATCTTTAGGCTATTATAAAGCAGCGACAACTGGTGTACCGGTTGCGGTATAAGTGCCTTTTTTATTTTATATCATGTAGTGAAGTTATTCTTTATTATCTCGTTCAAATAATTTCCTAGATGGACTCTTCCTAGAGGAACAGTTCTAGATGAACATTTGCCAATTTTGAATGTTGCCGTCACATAACTTAAAAAAAAAAACTTAATTTATAGTATTGTGTCATGTATCTGATGTTAAGTTTGACAAACAGCAAACGCTTGGGTTAATGAAATTTCATCAGATGAGCTTACCGATCTCTTTCTTCAACTTTTCCCAGGGCCATATTTTTCCCCCGGGTTGTATCAAAAGACAAGGTGTGCAATCTCAAGCCGAGAACCGCTGCAGAGTTACAGAATCAATTTCAAATAAAATCTATGAAACTACAATTTAAATATGTCGAAAAGTTTGTCTAATTGTTTCCGCCAGAGCTCAGAACTGTGGAGAACAAAAAGGGGGTTATTTTTCATATCACTGCATAGCTACGGCCATGAGCTGAATTTTAGGGGGGTTTGCTTATCTGGTCAAATCAGCACTTTCAACGCTGTATAATAGAAATCTCAAACAACAATAAAAAAATATAAAGCATTGTTATTCAGCCAAGGGGGTTGGAGCCCCCCTTATGGGCGCCTATTGCTACGGTTCTTCTGAAGAAAACATTTTAATAATATAAAAATAGTACCATTAGATTCCTTATTTTATAATCTTTTTCAATACAATAGCCATTACTCTGACAATACCCCTCCCCCCGACGGACCAATACGAAGTTCTTATATTATATTTTTTCCTTGTTGATTCTAAGTTTTGATCCGTTGCATGACAAAAACATTTCAATTCAGAAGAGCTGTAGCTCTACAAGGGCTATTTTACTTTAGAAAATCTCAAGCACGTGAATTAATTATTAACTTAGCACTTTTTTAACTTGAATTTCTCTTCCTAAATTTGGTTTAATTCTGTTTGTTTCAACATTGCTGAGCTTAGTAAGCTTTATGACAGTTTTATAATGTTATTCTATTATTATTATTCTATTATTATTATTCTATGTTATATATTATTATGTTATTCTATTAACCTTAATAGCCACCTTAGTCGTAATTTAAACATGGTCATTATTGGGGTTTGGAGGCAATAGCTGTTTTGTCAAAATCTATTTTTAACACTTAAGTACTCGGTCGAATTATACTACTGTCTTTTTATATAAGATACACTGATTCTTGTTGATTATGATTTATGCACAATTATACCCCATTAAAATAATTTGATCATGCCTGAAATAAAAAAAAAAAACTTTATTAAATGAAGCTTTAGAATCAATGTCTACATTAACCATTTATTTTTTATAGAGGACGCGCATCTATTGTGTCGAACGCATTACCGCACGACATTACTGCCTCTGAAACTGGAAAAGCTTAATAAATAGTTTTTTGATGATATTAAATCTGTTGGTTATCTCAAAATTTTCAGTTGATGGTTTTTTGACAACCTTTGGGCCAAATTTTTGTTTTGTGCCACTCCTTGCTATAGCCCAATCTTTTCTGGTTCTTAAAAAGATCAACATAAATTGCAATTTCCTTTCTAAACGGCCTTCTCCTGATATTCTAAGACTATTGGTTCGATACCATCGTCTCTGAAGGAAGAAAACAAAAATAAACAAACATTATTCTCGGAAGAAATACAAAATTCAAGCTATTGTAGATTGGGCTTAAAACCTCTACTTTAGTCAAATTTGGTATCTTGAATTTTTTGGTGTAATTTTTAATTAAGTCTCTTACCTTTTTGAAGGTATTTCCCAATTTTTGGGTAAATGGAGCAAATTTACCCAGGCTCTTAACTTTTGTTGGGTAGTTTTAAACTTAATATTGTTTATAAATTTGAAATTTCCATAAAAATTTTCGCGTCTTGTAACGTACGGATTGCTATTAGAAATCCTTTTTTTAGAGTTTTGGTTGCTATTACCAAGAGTAGCTCCCTGCCTACAGTTAATCACCGCAAATTGTTTTATTTCAGCGTTCGGTTAAAACTAAGATCTTGGTAAAAATTATATCTCCCTCCTGTGCAACTCTTCGAAGACACTCAAAATACCCTGCTCCCCCTCTCCACTGTTTGTGCCGGTAAGCATATGGGTATAATCTTTTATAATAATAAAAAAAATTCTCCAAAAAGAAGGGAGCTATTATCCCTCAACACGTATATTCAGTTTTAATTTAAAAAAAACGTGGATTTTAGATTAACCTATATTTCTCACCCAGACCCTCTAATATATTTTACCTGAAGTCTGACGGAGAGTTAAAAAATTCGGGCTAAAAATACACTCTTTTAAACACTAGATACCTCCCCGCCCATAGAATGGACCACTTGTCCTCCTCCATAATAGCTGATGAACAATTATTCATCGATGTACACAACCTTATCAAAAATAAAGTGAATCAACTTAATTAAATAAAACTTCATAATAAGTCTCTATGTTAACTGTTAATTTTTTATGAATTACGTGGCTCTTTCCAAACCAAAACTCTTTAGAATAGTTTTTACATAGACCCTTTGGAAACTTTTTGTATTTTTGCCTCTGAAACCAGGAATTTTAATAGGCTATAAATGACACTCAATAAGAAAGGTACTAGGACGTCTCATTTACGTTTGGATCAACCACCTTTCGACTTCTATATAACCTTCCTACTCGATATGATCAAACCTTATAGAAAACAAAACAAATAATAAACACACATTAGTGATGGCCATTAAAACAAAATCCAAATTCATATGAATTTGTAGATGGGAGCCTCAAAATTGAAAACAGAGCTCTTTGATTTGCTGAATTCGATTGGATAATTTTCACCAGGACCCCTTTCCCTTCTGGAGGAAGGGCTCTCCCTTTCTCGAAACAAATGTAAATTTCCCTCAGGATTATTTTTTTTACAGGACTTTACATAATCCAGGAGTGTGATCCATGGCAAGATGGACAGTGAAATTTGAGTTTCACAATCATATTGCTTACGAAAGTATTATTATGGGCTTTTAAGCCTTTTTAATTACTAGGCTGCCTTGAAATCTTGATTCAATGGCATATTTGGCAGAAAGGTAACCCTGGGACAAGAAAGGTTTTGAAAAGGTAATTGATAGTAGGGTAGGCTTTTCAGTTTTTGCAACCTAGGTATCCCTTCGAATCCCGATCCGGATATTTTTTTAAAAGTTCTTCAAGACACATTTGAATGTTACGTAATAGGAAATGTTTACTTCTGGATGCAAATGCCTGTTACATAACAGAGAGTGGTTTTCCTTTGATTGTTAAAAACCCACGAGGGACAGGAAAATCTTCAGGGGCCCGCCAAATCAAGTTTTCTTCGGTTTTTTATGTAATAGGACTTATGAGAGTTCAGGGACGGCCACTAGGGAAACTTCAAGACACCGGGCCCTATTAGTCAATTCCACCAAACCCCCCAGCATCCAATTCAAATGGAGGCCCCTACCAACCAATTCCAATGGCCATAGCATCCAATTTCACTGGGGGTCTTAACATCAAATTCCAACGGGGGCCAAAACATCCAGTTTCACCGAGCCCCTAACCTAACCTAAATTCCGGGAGCCCGTAGCGAGCCATTCCACCCATCATGCGCTTATTGCGTAACAGGTTTTGTTTAATTTTGGGTGTTATGGAATATAACTCGTTAAAGATCGATAGTCAAGGGGGAAGGTCTGGTTGTAACTGAGGAGAACGCAGTGGGTTTTACGTAATAACTCTACACACATGAGTGTTACGTAATGACGATGTACACGTGGGATGTTCCACAATATTTTAAGAGATCTTATTTTCTTTCAATGCGTTTTTCTTATTTTATTTCTTAGGGAACATTTATTAACTAAAGATTTTTATCAACACTAGGACTCGAAAGGAATTACCCCTCAATAGAATGGAGCGCTAGATAGCTGGACCGAAAATTCTTTCTAACACTTTGATTCGGCTAATACATTTTACATGATAACCTATTGCACGTAAGGATAACCCTCTGTTCGCGCATACTAGAATGATTAAATGAATTGCATTTTCCCATATGGCTGAACAATTGACACACTGAAAAAAATCTATTACTAGAAATTGCTTTTTGTGCGTACTGATTTTTGTTGATGAAACTTAATTTATCTTAATATTTTTCTTCGTGAAACTTATTGTATGTTGATTTATTCTTTCCCAAAAATTAATTTACCATGATATTTTTTGTTCACGTAACTTCGTGAAACTTGTACACTGATTTTCTCCTCTTGAAACCGAATTTGTCCGAAGAACTTGTTGCATGCTGAATATTGTTCATTTAACTTAGTTTACTCAATATTTTCTTCGTGAAACTTGTTGTGTGATGATTTATTCTTTCGTGAAACCTAATTATCCTAATATTTATCATCGTGAAACTTGTTGCGAGTGGAAGTTTTCTTCGTGAAACATGACGCACGCTAATTTTGTGCTCGTGAGACTAGTTGCATTTTGACTATTTATTCTTTCTACTTATTCAATTATTTTGTTTTATTGACTTATTGTCTCGTGAAACTAATTTACCGTTATATTTTTTCTTCGTGAAACTTGTTGCTTGTTGGGTTTTTTCTTGGTAAAATATAATGCACGGTGATTTTTGTTCGTGAAACTTGCTGCAAGTGGATTAATTCTTCGAGAAACTAAATGTATCTTGATTTTAGTCTTCGAGAAACTTGCCATATTTGTATTTCTTCCTCATGAAACTTAATACATATTGATTTTTCTCTTTGTGAAACTTGTAAAGTGATTTTTCTCTCCTCATTCTACCGGTTTTACTCGTGAAACTTGTTACTTGCTGATTTTTGTTATTGGAAATTAATTCATCTGGATTTTTTTCTTCGTTAAAAGTGTTGCGTGTTAATTTTTTCTACGTGAAACGAGATACATGCTGATTTTTCTTTCTGAAACTTGTTGCATGTGGATTATTTTTTCAAGAAACTTAATCTACCCTAATTTATGACTTCGAGAAACAAGTTTTATTTCTTCTTCATGAGACTTTTTGCATGTTGATTTTTTCTCTTCGTGAAACCTGTGCATTGATGTTTCTCCTCGTGCAACAAGTTTTGTCCTTGGACTTTGTTTTGTGCTGGTTTTTGTTCGTTAAACTTAATCTCTCTTGAAATTTTATCCTTGTAAGACCTGTTTTATGTTGATTTATTCTTTCATAAAACTAAATTTATCATAACATTTTCTTAGTAAAACTTGTTGCAGGATGTTTTTTATTTTTGAAACTAGATACATGCGTATTTTTGTTCATGAAACTTGTTGCATGTGGATTGTTTCTTCTAGAAACTTAATGTATGTTGATTTATATCTTCGAAAAATTTCATTTATTCTTCTTTCTTATTCATGAAACTTATCATGTGTTGTTTTTTTCTCTTCGTGAGAAATTCAAATTGAGTTTTTCCTCCTAAAACCGGTTTTGAATGTGGAACTTGTTGAGTGATGATTTTTGTTCGTGAAACTTAATTTATCTCGATATTTTTCTTCGTAAAATTTGTTGTAGTTTGTTTTATTATTTCATGAAACCTAATTTATAATGATATTTTTCTTCATGAAACTTATTGCTTGTGGTTTTTTTTAACGTAAAACATTATGCATGCTGATTTTTGCTCATGAAACCTGTTCCATGTGGATTATTTCTTTAAGAAATTGAATGTATTTTGATTTATGTCATTTAAAAACTAGTTATATTTTTATTTCTTCTTCATGAAATTTGTTGCATGTTAATTTTTCTCCTCGTGAAACGGGCTTGTTCATGGAAATTGTAGTCTGCTGATTTTTGTTCGTGCAACTTTATTTATCTTGACATTTTCTTCGTGAAAGATGTTGTATGTTTATTTATTCTTTCGTGAAACTTAGTTTATCTTGATATTTGTCTTCGTGTAACTTGTTGTATGTTGGTTTTCTCCTCATGAAATATGATGCTTGAATATTTTCGTTCGTGAAACTTGTTTCATGTGGAGTATTTCTTCAAGAAACTTAATGTACCTTGATTCATGTTTTTGTGAGACTTGTTATATTTTTACTTCTTCTTCGCGAAACCTATTGTATGTTGATTTTTCTCTTCGTAAAACTTGTACATTGATTTTTCTTCTCGCGAAACTGGCTTTGTTAATAAAGCTTATTACGTGCAGATTTTGTTCATGAAACAAAATTTATCTTTATATTGTTTCTTCGTGAAACTTGTTGTATGTTGTGCTCAATTTTCTTGTTGTACTAAAGAAACTTGTTGTATTACTCAAGATTTATTAAGTTTCTTGGTGAAATACCACATGAAACACGTTTCATGACAAAAATCAACATGCATCATGTTTCACGTAAGAAAACCAATATGCAACATGTTTCATGAAGGAAAACATCATGATAAATTAAATTTCACGAAAGAATAAAGCAGTATACGGCAAGCTTTACCAAGAAAAATATCAAGGCAAATTAAGTTTCACGAAAAAAATCAGCCCGCAATAAGCTCCACGATCAAAATCGATTTCACGAGGAGAAAAAATTCAATGTACATGTTTCACGAAGAAAAAAACGAAAAGCAACAAGTTTCATGAAGGAGAAATAAAATTATATCAAGTTTCTCCAAGACATAAATCAAGATGCATTAAGCTTCTAGAAGAAATAATCCACACGCAACAAGTTTCATTAACCAGAATCTGTAAGCATCTAGATTCAAGAAGAAAAAGCCATCATGCAACTAGTTTCATGAAGGAAATATTATGATAAATTTAGTTTCATGAAATAATAAATCAACATACAACAGGTTTCAAGAAGAAAATATAAGATAAATTAAGCTTCACGACCAAAATCAGCACATAACAATTTCCACGAATAAAACTGGTTTCACGAGAAGAAAAATCGATGCATAAGTTTCACGAAGCGAAACCACCAACATGCAAACAATTTCATGCAGAAGGACTAAAAGATAACATATTTCTCGAAGACAAAAATCAGGATAAATTAAGATTCTTGAAGAAATAATTCGAATGAAACAAGTTTTATGAAGAAAAATCAGTATTCATCATGAATTTGATTGAAAAAATTAACCGGCAACTAATTCAAGAAGGAAAACATCCTGTAAATAAAGTTTCACGAAAGAACAAATCAACATGTAACAGGTTTTACGAAGAAAAATATCAAGATGAATTAAGTTTCACGAACAAAAATCACTACGCAATAAGTTCCACCAATAAAACCAGTTTTAAGAGGAGAAAATCGCTGTAGAAGTTTCGCGAAGAGAAAAAATCAACATGCAACCAGTTTCATGAAGAAATAAATATATAACATGTTTTTCAAAGACATAAATCAAGATACCTTAAGTTCTTTGAAGAAATAATCCACATTAAACAAGTTTCACGAACAAAATAGCATCATGCTTCATGTTTTACGAAGAAAAAAACAACATGTACAAATTCTCACGAAGAAAAATATCATGATAAATTAAGTTTCACGAAAGAAAAAATCATCATACAAAAAATTTCACGACGATAATATCGAGATAAATTAAGGTTCACGAACAATAATCAGCACGCAACAAGTTCCACGAACAAAACCAGTATCGCGAGGAGAAAAATCAGTATACAAGTTTCAAAAAGAGAACAATCAACATGCAACAAGTTTCATGAAGAAGAAATAAATATATAGCAAGTTTCTCGAAGACACAAATAAAGATAAATTAAGTTTCTTGAAGAAATACCCCACATGCAGCAAGTTTCACACACAAAAATCACCAAGAGTCATGTCTTACGAAGAAAAAAAACGAAATACAATAAGTTTCATGAAGAAGAAATATCATGGTAAATTAAGTTTCCCGAAAGAATAAACCAGCATACAATAAGTTTCACAAAGAAAATATCATTTAATTAAGTCACACGAACAAAAATCAGAACTTAACAAGTCTCACGATCAAAACTGGTTTCACGAGGAAAGAAAATCAATGTAAAAGTTTCACGAGGAGAAAAATCAACTTGCAATAGGTTTTATTAAGAAGAAATAAAAATATAACAAGTTTCTCGAAGACATAAATCAAGATAAATTAAGATGCCTGAAGAAAGAATCCACATCCAACATATTTTCACCAAAAAAACTATGCTAGAAATTTCAAATAAATCAACATAGATCATAGATAATAGATCATAGAGCATATATAATAATTGAACATAGGTTGGCCTTGTTTGAAAACTCTGAGATGGTCTATTGATTCGAAAAACTATAGGCATATTGAACCTTCATTTCAAAGGCAGTAATACCGTACGGTGGGGCATTAACATAGATATTCTTTTTAGCAAGAAAGACTATCCCACAATAATGCGGTGTTTTCAGTTATTTTCTGTGCAAAACAATAATTCTAGCCAAAAGGAGGCCAAAATGCAATTGCGTGAAAATTCTGGGATAGTACTTGAGTAATAATTATTGGCGATCCATACGCATATTGAGCCCCGAGTTTCAGAGGCATTAATGCCATTGGGTAGTGCAATCGTTTCCAAAGGTGCAGGTAGTCCTAAAAAATAAAAAGCTAACACAGAAGTTTATTTTAGCGAAAAATATTGTCCCACATCAAAGAGGTGTTTTGAGCCATTTTTTGATGCAAAACAGTAATTCTAGCCAAAAAGGTCACAAAAACTATAGTGTGAAAATTCAGAGAATGTTAATTGATTTAGAATTATCAAAAATCTATCCGCATTTGAACCTCGAGTTTCAGAGGCAGCAATGGCGTAGGGTAGTGGGTTTTTTATTGAAAGGTATAGGCAGTCCTACAAAATAATCGGCTAACAGTGACACCTATCTTAGCAGAAAAGAGTATCCCACAGCAAAGTGGTGTTTTCAGCCATTTGTGGTGGAAAACAACAATTCTAGCCAAAAGAAGTCCAAAAATCTATTTTGTGAAAATTCTGGGATAGTTGATTGATTTAGAATTATTGAAAATCTATACAAATATTGAGTCTAGGGTTTCAGGGATAGTAATGCAGTGGGACAGTGCACTCGTTTTTAAAGGTACAGGCAGTTCTGCAAAATAACGGTTAACATATACATTTATTTAAGCCAAAAAGATTTTCCCATAGCAAAACGGCGTTTCAACCATTGTTTGATTCAAAAGAAATTCTAGCCAAAAGAAGGCCAAACTGCTGTTGCGTGAAAATTCTGAGATAGGTAATTATGAAACCTTGGTAATCTGAAACCTTGAGTTTCAGAGGCAGTAATGGCGTAGGGTAGCGTATCTTTTTTCAAGTGCAGGTAGTCCTATAGGAAAACAAGTAACACAGGCTTTTTATTTTAGCCAAAAAGACTGTTGCAAAGCTTAGCGGCATTTCAGCCATTTTTGGTGCAAAACAAGAATTCGAACCAAAAGAAGGCTAAAATGCTATTGTATGAAAGTCCTGAGATAATTAATGATTTAGACTTATCAAGAGTCTGTACGGATAGTGAGCCTTGGGCTTCAGAGTCAGTAATGCCTTACGGTAGCATATTCGCTTCTAAAGGTTCAGGTAGTCCTACAAAATAACGGTTAACACGGACATTTATTTTAGCCAAAAAGACTGTCCCACAGCAAAGCGATGCTTTCAGCCCTTTTGTGATGTAAAATAACAATTTTAGCCGAAACGAGACCAAAATGCTTGAACAGTTAATTGAATTAGTATTACTGAAAATTTATACGCTTGTTGAGCCTCGTGTTTCAGTGACAGCATTGTCGAACGGTAGCACATTCATTTCTAAAGGTGCAGTTAGCCCCAAAGAATAATCGGCTAATACAGAAATTTATTTTAGCCAAAAGACTGTTGAGGTAGTGTTTTCAGCCATCTTGTGATGCAAAACAGCGATTCTAGCCAAAAAATCCCAAAAAAGGTATTGCGTGAAAATTCTGAGATAGTTGATTGATTTAAAATTACTGAAAATCTATAAGCATATTTAAAAGGTGCAAGTAGTCATACAGAATACACTGCTTGCACGGACATTTACTTTTAGCCAAAAAGACTGTCCCACAGCAAAGTGGCGTTTTCAGACATTGTGGACTGCATACAACAGCTTTAGCCGAAAGAAGTCCTAAAAGCTATTGTGTGAAAATTCTGGGATAGTTAATTGATTTATAATTATAAAAATCTATACGCATATTGAGCCTCGGGTTTTAGAGATAGTAATGCCGTGCAGCAGCGCATTCATTTTAAAGGTGCAGATAGTCTTACAAAATAAATGGTTAACATAGACATTTAATTTAGCCAAAGACTTTCCCATAGTACATATACATCCGTGATCTTTCTTCTAGCGAAAAAATGCAAAATTCTGTATTTTGTCTTATAGGATCTTCGTAAAACGTGAAGTAAAGCGCAAATAATACTTTAACTCTAATAAAAACCCTCCCCCTCTGGCATTGGTGGGTAGGATCCCCACCTTTCTCTAATTCATGGTTGTTCTTGCTTATATTTTATCCTTTATAACCTTTTTTTGTGTTTTGTTTCTTCCATTTTTGAGTTTGAATTGCTTTTCCCTGTGTTTTAATAATGCTTATAAATTTTTTGATTAATAAATTTGTGTGTACAATAAAAGTTTGTATCTTTTATATTAATTGATCCAGGTTAAAACTTCGATAGGTAATCGTTTATGCAGTTTAATCATCTTGTAGTCCATGTACATTAAAATGCTCGTTCAAGAATGTCCTAATATAAGTTGAAAATTCTGTGTAGTGAAGAGGAAAATAAAAACTTTTCATCATGTATGAAGGTGAATAATATTCTACCCATAATCTACACTTTTTTAAACTTTCGCTTTTATTTCATTTCTGATAGCAAGTTCAAGTTCCAATAGAGTAAAAGACTATAACTAAAAAAAATGCGCTAAGAGCAACCGCAATAATCTCTGATAACATTCTCTAAAAGTAGTACTTAACATGGAGGTGCATACCAAACTTAAGCAATTACTAGCTATTGATTTTCCCTTGTGTGTGTCAATGGTTGCAGCCATATGAGAGCACGCAATTCGTTTTGTCATTCTAGTATGCACGAACAAGGGATTCTCCTTGCATGCAATAGGCTATCATGTGAAATGATAGAAAACTTTCTTGGTCCAGCTAGCGCTCCATTCTATTGAAGGAGAATCCCTTTCTAGTCCTAATGTGGACCAAAATCTTCATTTAATAAATTGTCCTGAGAAAAAAAAAGAAAAACACACTGAAAGAAAATGAAATCTTTTAAAATGTTATGTAACATTCCGCGTATACATCGTCATTGCGGAAAACTCACGTGTGTACCGTTGTTACGTAGTACCCACGTGTGTGTCCCATGTGCGTGTTACAACCGAGACTTCCCCGATTGACTAACGGTCTCTAACAGCTCCTATTAGGTAACGCCCCCCCAAAAAAAAACCCATTACGTAATAAGCATCTACTGGGTGGAATCGCTCGCTAGGGGCCCCCTGGTGGCTAGGCTATTATCCCGGTGAAATTAGAGGTCAAGGCACCCGTAGGAATTAAATGTTAGGGCCCCTGTCGGTTAGGTTAGAGGTCAGATGAAATTGGACGCTTGGGGTTCCGATAAAATTGGATGCCAGGACCCCCAGTAAAATCAGATTCTAGAGCCCTGGAGGCTAGTTTAGGGGGCCCAGTGAAATTGGATGTTAGGTCAACTAATGAAATTGTATGGTAGGGCCCCTTTGGAATTGATTGCTAAAGGGCCTGGTGGAGTTGACTACTAGGGCCAGGTGCGTTGAAGGTTCCCTAGTGGCCGTCCCTAAACTCTAATAAATCCTATTAGATAACAACAAAAGAAATCTTGATTCGGCGGGCCCCTGAACATTTTCCTCGCCCTCTCAGATTTTTTAAACAGTCAGACAAAAAGCACTCTCTATTATGTAACAGGAACCTGCATCCTAAAATAAACATTCCCCGTTCCGTAACGTGCACCTGTGTCTTGAAGAACTATTAAAAAATGTCTGGATCGGGATTAAAAGGGATACCTGGCTTGCAGAAACTGAAAATCCTACACTACTATTGATTAACAGGTGATTGATTTAAAATCTTTCAAAGGAGACTCAAACTTTTATTTTTAATGGAGTAATCCGTCCCCAACTTTTTACGATCATACGATCGATATGGATGGACCGAGATGCATAAGAAATACATTCTTCTTTGTTAAGTCACCGTTATTGTGATGACACTGTTAAGTTTGCGCTACAAATCTGACACATTTCTGTTTTTTCAACAATTTCAGTTGATTGAAGGTTCACCTTGAGTTTTCGTAATGATGTAAAATAATTATTTCATAAAATATGATATTTTGTCTTCAATAAATATTTATAAACTTAAATCAAAACAAGACCCCATATCTTTTACAGGTCTTCATTGGATCTCCAGCAGACGGAGAACTTAAAAGTGGAGATCAAGTATTACGGATAAATAACACCGACGCGACAAAACTGACGCATCAAGAAGCACATGATATCCTAAAAGATGCTGGCACGAAGGTTACACTTGCTGTTAACAGGTAATAAGATATATTAAGTTGAACAATTCAACCACATTTTAACAGTTAAACAAAATAACTGTATAGAGTGTTCGTAAAAATAGAGACACAACTAAATCTAGGTGAGAGGGAAGCGGGATTCACTATACCTTTGTACAGTGTCAGTGAAAAAAAAATTCCTCCTAGTGAGAATTGATGAGTACCTTACTGATCTGTCAATTCATTGTCATTATCACAACTTTGAAGTTAAAGCATTTTAACCACAGTGTCAAAAACTGTTATACTAAAAGTAACGTTTATTTTAACATGTTGCGCTAACTTGAGGAAGAAGTTGAAGTTAACATTATTAAATTAATAGTACCTCAATACATTTTTATTCGACTAAATATATTTCGACTATATATATATATATATATATATATATATATATATATATATATATATATATATATATATATATATATATATATATATATACATAGATATCATGAAAAGAGAAATCACCAATGCAACAGCACAAACACAAAAAAAAAAAAAAAAAAAAAAAGAGACAGAAGGAGAAAAGGAAGACTGTTTTCCTAAATTAGTGACTAATATAGACCAGCACTTGAATGAGGCCTTAACCCTACTCATCCATACAATCACATAGGTCAAACAGCATAGCCACACACAATCAACCATAAAGAATAATCCATGGACAGGCAGTCATGTCGTCAATAAGTATAAGTCGTCATTTACCAAACAATAGAAAAAATAATGTAGACAAATAATTCAGAGGCAACAGCCAACATAAGGGCTCATCAGGAGAATACACTGGCCTATATAGGGTTTCGCCACTCTATAAGGCATTTTTGCTTACATGATGGTGCATTTAAAAAATGTTTAGCTATGAAATTATAAAAGTCAGAAGCTATGCTTTGAATATGTTGATATGAAACAAGACTATGGAGAAAACTTACCTTTTTCTACATATGTAAATTTTAGAATCTCAACAAAAAAAAAAGACGATTCTTGTTTTGTAAAGCACCAAAACTGTTTAAAATAGTTTTTTTATGCTTCATTTTAAATTTTAATTTCATTTTTGCGGAATTTGTTTTTCTGCGTGCTTATTATTCCCGATTATGAGTTGTGCTGTGGACTCTTCTTATTTTCTTTATTTTTTTAGTGTATTATGCCAAATCGGATGAATTTTCCATTTCTCGGAGTGGCCGTTAGATTGTAACAGTTGTTCGTTTATTATGCTAAGTTTCTTTCTCCCTCATTTATAATCTCTCAAATTAGCTATTTAAAATAATTTTTTTTCTCCAAAATTAGCTTTTAAGTAGATACCCCCTCGGTTCCAGAACGATTGTATGATAATAAAGAACCTACCTGAGCATACAGAGAGTAATACAAATAAAAAAAAAATATTCTTTGTACTACCATAACACTTGACACAAAAGAACCAATCAAGTCTTGTGTTCCTTCCAAACGTTAAAATTTGACGCAGGAAGAACATTATTGGCTTAGGGAAACCCATTTAAAATAGACCTTGATTTTATACCCTTTTCAACACTGGAGTACTGGATGCCGATCTTTCTTTGGTAATCAGTTTGTTTCCTTTTAAGAGGGTAGGAAAGAGATCTTTATCATAATCGGTTTTATACGTACATTTGGTCAGCTTTCTCTCGTGAACTATCCTTTTTTATCAATCACTTTTAAAAATATGTTCTTAAACATAAAATATTCAAATAATGTTGGTGGAAAGATTCAAGGAAATACCAGAAATTGAATTCTTCTGGCCTAGCAAGCTGAAGTCCAATGCTGAATCTTTACTTATAATCTTTTAAAATGATTCTAAAAACACCAAAAATAAAATTAAATAGAAAACAAACAGAAGCATTTTGGAACAAAAAAAAAAAAATCGAGAAGAATAAAATCGGACCTTCGGTGGCCGGTTTTATGCTCTTACGGGTCTAAAGCCGTGATTCTCAACTTGAGAAACATTTTTCGCGCAAATGATGTAACATTCATATACATTTACAGAGAGAAAAAGATACATGAGTGTTGCAATAACGTCATACAGTAAAAAATATGCCCCGAGGGTGACCTGAAAAAAGATACCAAGTTAATGGCCTCTTAAGCTTCCGTCAGATAAATAACACGTAACATTTTGATTATTAAAATTTAAATATCGCGTGGGGGACATCGGGATTATAGAAGTGCCTAGGTAGGGCTTGGCGCAAAATTAGTTGGGAGCCACTGGTCTAAAGTCAGGGTAGTTGCTTGCTAATTTTCGACTCACAGGCATCTAAAGTCCAGCTATTATCCGGACTTGAAAAAAAACGTCCTGAGCCATTAGTGACACAAAGGGCATTGAATCGACCTATCGGTTACTGGGTCTTTCATATAGGGACAGGCGGCAAGCCTATCACCCGACCTTACCCTCATAGATATCGACTCCTGGATCCCGTATTGCCAAACTGAGTAAGGATACATTGTGCTAAGACATTGTACCCTTTGAAAACTAATACATACCATAGGTGACGGGATGAGATCTTCTGGTATATAAGTTAGAGCACTCATCCATACTTTCTAACATAAGTAGAAAAGGAGCTAATGAGGCAGTACTCTGGTAACCTGCACAATGAATAATGATTTAGGCTATAGAGCTTAATTGTTACTGATGCCGCAAGTTCTGCCCTTATTGTGGCCCTTGTTATTATAGTCCTTGCTATATAGCTCTTGTTATTCTATATATTTCAGTTCAAGTGTTAAAGATAAGAAATAATAATTTAAAATCGATTGATAAACCAAAATTTGCAGCAGCCAATAGAGTATAGGGGGGGGAGACAGGAATGGATTGCAGCCAATTTCTAATGAAAACAGGCCTGGCGGAAAAATTATTATTTATTAGTTGCGTTTGGATTGCATAATCACTAAGAATGAATATTGAAGGAAACTGAAACTTGTTTACGCTAAACAACAATTTTGCTGCTAAGACAAATTTCCATCCGCACTCCAGGCAATTCGTAGCCATAATGATTCCAGAGTAGATCACAAGAAAAAAATAATTCGGCTTCTCGTCAAAAAAAGAATAGTTTGTGACGGTAGAAAATTGTTGAATACCTTGGTAATATGAATTGCTCACATATACAAATTATAAATATATAATAATGTTTAAAATTGATTCTTTTTCAGCTTCCAACGATCCTACCATCTAGAAAACCGAATTGTTTTTCTTATAGTAAACTTCTAATTTATTTCATGCCAAATCAATTTCCAAAAAAAAAAATACCTATAATAGAACTTATAATTAGGCCTGTATCGTTTGCCTAGCTTATGCTTTCAAGCCAAAAGAGCTCTGAGTGGCAGACCCAAGTGATGAGGCGTTCTCGTAGGGTCTTCGGGAAATGCTGCTGAACAATGTAAGCCTGAAATAGGAGTGAAAAATACTGTGTAAGCAACGGTGTGGCGAATGGGAGGTGCACGGAATATACCCTACTGGATCCAAGGGCTTTACGAAGTTTGAATAAATGAAATTGGACTTCTACGTTTCTTCGTTACCACGAACTGTAAGTGAGGAGTGACCCAGCTCAATAGTGACCAAAACTAAGAAACGGAATTTTGATACCAATAGGTATATAAAAAAACCAGATCTATGCTGATTTCAAATATATAAGTTTTATTAAGTTTAGTCTTACCCATCAAAGGCTACGAACCTGAGAAAATTTGCCTTACAATTGAAAATAGTGCAAACCAACCTCACAGAATCTTAACAAAAGTCACATCGTCAGATTTAGCATATCAGAGAACCCTATTTTAGAGGTTCTATCTACAAGAATGCGGAAATTTGTATTTTTGCCAGAAGAAAGATAACGGATCCATGTTTGATTTTTCGATGTTTTCTTTCCTCCCAGGGGTGATCGTATCGACCCAGTTGTCCAAGAATACCGTGAGATGGCTTATTAAAACGAAAACTAAAGTTCCAGGGCCCCTTTTTGAGTGACATAAAAGATTGGAGAGTAACTAGGAATAGGCCCCATCCCCCACCCTTATTTCCCCAAATTCGTCCGATAATAGTTTTGAAAGGTCTTTAAGTTATAAAATTGCTCATTGTCTACGTATAGTATTTGTTATTGGCAAGCATGCACAAATTGTAGGGTAGGAAGACAAATTTTCGACTCGGTGTTTTTTCACAGGGGAGCTTTCCATGGGGAGAGAAGTTTCCAAAGGGTGAACTAGTTGGAGGAACCTATAAACAGGGGGAATTTGCCAGAATTCCTATTCAAAATTCTTTTCATATTTCTTGTTTTCTCTTTTTCGTCTCAATTTTATACGTGGAGCTGTTAAGGGTTAATATCCTGGGTAAAATTTCACCGGGGTTGAATTGTCAAGAAGATATATCCATAGAAAGAGTATTTCTCCGTGAAGGTGGGGCCAAATTTTTGGAGATGATTTAAAAAATGATCAGAAATTCAATAAAAAAGTTTTATAATTGAAAGTAAGGAACAACATTGAAACTTAAAACGAACAGAAATTATTATGTATACGAAGGGGGTTGCCTCCTCCTCAACACATCGCTCTTTTCACTAAAATTTGAATTTTGTCCCAATTCCTTAAGAAAGGCTCCTGAAACACAAGGGTCCTTTAATTGGAACAATAAGAAACTTTTTTCAAAAGTGCAACAAAACTTTAGTGTAAAGAGCGAGGTGCGTAGGAAGAGGCAAACCCCTTCGTATACGTAATAATTTCTGTTCGTTTTAAGTTTTAATGTTGTTCCTTACTTTCAGTTGAAGTAACTTTTTTTCTCTCTCATAAATAAATGGATCCAAGATTAAAGAACCAAAAATTAAGGAAAACGGGTTAGACTGCGAATAGGTGAATTTGATTTCAATTTTGATAAACTTTTCAAAGTTTGATGTGGGCTATGACTGTTTAATGGCCCAGCACAAGGAGTGAATCAAATTTATAGCAAATGGATTCTATACCAGGTTATTTTCATTCGATATTGTTAAAGCTTTCGATAGAGTATGGCATCGTGGCCTACTGAAGAAACTTTACGCATATGGTGAGAGAGAACGTCTGTTAAAGGTGATTGATATCTTTCTCTCTAATTGTTCATTGACCCGACTTGATTTATTTACAAAAAAAACAATGAATACCATATTCCCGTACTGCCAACACGCCAGGGGCTATTAACGGCCAGTGTAGTAATTTGATACATATTTAATCTTTGATTAGAAGATCACAAAATCTTTGACAAAAAACGTCTTTTTTCTAATAACATTAAGCAGAAAAACTAAACAAACAATAAACAAACAAAAGCTAAACAACAAAAATGTAAACAATTTTCTCAATAAGATATTTTGAGCTGGAGGCATCCCCCTCCTACGTCTGATATTTTTAAGATATATTTTTAGTCTTTGCTTTCATAATAAAGGCGTAGATCAGAAATACACTTTGAGTCCAAGAGGGATTAGACATCAATTTCCATCCGTCTCTTCCCCATAACTAATTCTATACTCGTCTGAAGACTCAATGAAAGTTATGATCTTTTGGCATTAAAATCTACTTTTTGAGGCATCTGTCCCCTCCCTACCTACAAAATGATCTACCAATCCTCCTTCATGATAGCTTATGTACGACTGAACACTTTTCTTCAGTATTTTTATTTTTCTTAATTTCCCTTTGGCTGTTGAAATTTGCACTTGGAGAGAATTTTCTCTGGAGAATGTAGGAATGCTTGAAAGAATCTTGCGATGGGAGGGAGGATTTAGCAACCTCTTTGTACGTTGCAATGAAAATAGATAAATTATTTCTTTCATCTCTAGAAATTTGTATAAATCAAAAATGTAGTGTTTTGAACTAAATAAATTGACTGTGATATCAAAATAAATGCTGTGAAATAAATGTTTCAAACATTTTAAAACACATTTCTTGTATATATAAAGTTATTTAGTAAGAGAATAATAAAGTAAAATAGCTGAATGGCTTTTCAACTGATGATAATTGACAATTACGCTATCGACGTTTCGGCCAAATAACATAGTAAAACGCGACGAAAAGTATTTACACTGAAATTCTTTATTACACATTCTAATTTTAGGCGTACTAAATTTTTTATTGTTGTAAAAAGTAGAGTTAAGAGAAAGAGTAAAACTTTACCGTAAAGAGCGGGGCGTTGATGAGGAAGCAGCCCCTTTCATATACGAAGTAATTTCTGTTCGTTTTAAGTTTGAATGTCGCTCCTTACTTTCCGTAAAAAAAACTTGTTTTTTTATTTAATATCGTTGAGACATTAAGCATCTAAAACGAAAACAACGTGGATAAATGTTGTCCATTGTTTCAAATGTTGATACTAAGAAAATGTGTTGTCTCATTTCCATGCCATACTGAATAATAAAAAAAAAGATACCACGATCTCATTTTTCTATTAGCCTAATAATTTGAACAGTAGACTAATCAAACACGTTTTTCAATTAGCACAGAAGAGGGTGCTCAGAGTTTTCTCCTGCCCATCTTTATATAGTTTTTATATTTTCATATAATATTCAGTATTTCTTCCAAACTTGTCAATTTCTCTTTATTTGAATCAATTACCCCCTCCCCCTAAAATTGATTCATCCCTAACTGTACTAATATGTTTAGATTTTTAGACTGGTAAGCTGATTTACATAATTATTAAAAACTATGTTTATTACATATTTAAAAAATAAAATCTTATGTAAAAACTGTATATATATAAAAAATGTACATAGAAAAAATCATATAAAAATTGTTATTTATCAAAACTTATTTTAATTATCATTATTTATTTGTTTTCCAAAGATTCTGTTTCTGTTTTCTTTTTTTTTTGCTTTATACTTTAAATTTTATATCTTCAACTTTTAATTGTTTTCTTACTTTTGCTCGGTTTGTTTATTTACGTATCCTACTTTACTGTGACTTGGTTACATACGTGGACGATGAATATACAAATACAGTATACAACCAATTTAATTCTAATTTCTTTTGAAGGGCAGCTAATGGTATAATTCCACCCAAGGCAACTCCACGAACAAAGACGTCTACAACGAAAACAGTTTCGTCCGATGGAATGACTACATATATGACAACAACACATACCAGTTCATCGCAATCAAACACAAGGAAAGTCACGACTGTAACCGGGCAAACCTTTCCAAAGAAGTTTGCACAAGTCGTCCAAAGTCCTTTGGATAACTTACCAATGAGTGTTTTTGAGGCAGCTGATAATCTGCTGGAAGTTGAAGAGGACATGGAGAAGGAGAGAGAGAGGGCTCTTGTAACTAGTCAGGTACTTACATACTTTTTTTTTACTTATACACGGGGTTTCTTAAAAAAAAATAAGCAATAGCAAAAACCAATAACAAAAAAAATACAAAAAAAGCAATAAAGCAAAACACTTTACCCTTTTTAAACTTTCGCTTGCTTGGAGTAACCCCTTAAATACTAAACTCTGAAATATTTGCGATTTCTAGGCTTATATTGTTGAAGTAATTCATCTAACTTGTTTTTTATCACAGTTCATTGTAAATATCTCACCAGATAGCATAGTATCTTTTGCAATTTCAAATTATCTCATAAAATCATTAGAAGTTTTTCCTTATAAATTTGTTTATTAATACTGAAAACTGAAAATAGTTCCATTTTAAGAAAATGAGTTAAAATTTTAAAAGGTACCCCGGAAACCAAAATTTTTCTGGAATTTGTCCAAATGTAATCAGTTCTGCATCGAAGCGTCTGACACCGTATCCAAAGTATATTTTTTTGATGAATAGGAATCGGGATTAAACTGCGTCCTGCCAAAAAAAGTAGAAGTATTAAAGAATTTGCAGTGTAGGCCCACATTTTCGATAGATATTGAATATCAACAAAATAATAACTGAGAACCTTATTGACAAATATTATTGGAAAGGATGGCAGGAGTGCCATCCTTTCGGTCCTTCAATATTTCTCCAGTTCTTAAGATTTTTGGCTTAATAAAGAATCGGATACCAAGTTAAATTCATAAGTTGCATAAAGAGATCTGAGCATTGTTGTTGATATTATTCAATACAATTTTTGTGTAAATTCTAGCCAACTTAAAATAAAGGTTTATGACGGCTTTCGAAGTAAGCTTTTGATTTAGCAGGAATTTCTAGGTAATACAATCGAAAGAAGCCTTCTGGGAAAGATTAAAAGCCTTCTTCAAACGATTACATATGAATAAAAGTGGAATAAGACAATAAATATACATTAGAGGCATCACTCAGCTCTCTTTATAACTGACTTTTTAAATTATTTTATTTGCAACTTTTACGTGAGGGTTTGCTTAATGTGATGTAGAAAGAATGTATTTCAGACACACAGGATACACATAGTGTCCTTTGATTGAGTTTAACGTCCTCCTCAGCGTTGACTAAAAGCTATTACTTAATAACCTAGCCCAGTGGTGGGCAAAGTGCGGCTCCGGAGCTGCATGTGGCTCTTTGGTACCTTAAGTGCAGCTCTGGCGCAAATATCCACGAAAGGGGCTATAATATTTTCATTAAAAAAAAACTTAGTGAGAAAAAAACGCATCTTATTTTGATAAATTAAATTCTTCAATAAATGGGGAACATGCATAATTTTTGTATTAAGTTCAAAGGTTTCAAGAGCAAAACACATATTTTAAAAAGAATCAAAGAGTTACCATTGTCTTTCAAAACCGTTTTGAATTGAATTGAATTAAACTTCATAAAAAAAAAACTCAATTTAATCATTTTACAAGTAACCGTCCAAGAAGAAACACAGCTCTGAGGACAAATGATTACAACAATCAATATCAATATCTTCAATTAATAACTCAAAAAATGTATATAGTTAATAATAAAAAGCCTAATAAATACCAAAAATCAATATCTGTCGCTTAAAAATAATACATCTATATATTCAAATAAATAAAAATAAAGAAAGACCACATAAATTATGGTTCCTTATCCTCCCCTCCCAATAAATACTGCATTGACATTTTCTTAAATTGCTGTAGATGTTCAGCCACTTTATTACTCGGCCGAAGCACATTCCAAGCGCTCAGTCCCAAATAGCGAATCAGAAACCCTGCCCAAGCACTCTACCTATGTCAGTAACAAGGTTATCCACGTTTCTAGTGCTATACTCATGTAAGCAAATATTACTCTCATAAAAATGAGAAAAAATATCTGTGCATATATCATTCAGACATTGATATACAAATTTTGCAGACTGGCAACTCTTGAGCTGTCCAACATTCATCACTCTTAGCTTTCTATAGCACGTCTCTGCATCACTAAAAACTTTCACATATTCTCCAATTATTCTCACCACTTTATTTTTTTAAATTTGAGTACGTTTATAACTAGAGTAGAAATTATTAGACTAACTGTTGCATGATATAAAATAAGTAAAATATTATTCGGAAGAAAATTTTTCAAAAGACGAATAACTCCAATTCCTCTAGCCACTTTAGTAGCAACTAAATCGCTGTGCCGTTTCCAAGATAAATTAAAATCAAGATAAAAAAAACCAAGGTATCGCTATTTGAAGGAAAAAATTATTCGCGAGATACTTGTTTACTATTGTATCATTCATCAAGAAGTGCTTCGTGGGCAAACATTTCCAGAAGAAATTTGTAAATTTATGGAATAGATGATTACCATTATCAACTCTATTTTAGCTAAGGCTCATAATTCAAACAATTCTTATTTGAAATTGACAGTGAATAGGCTGAACTTCTCTTCATAACTAAGTAAGTTGGTTATCTAGATAAGACGTTTTAAAATGTGTCGCGTCTCTTTTTCCAGCAGTTAATGCATTTCACCTTAAGAAAGGCGTTCACTCTTGAGAACTAACAGACGATCAGTGGATCCAGAAGTTTTGTGTCATAGTAGATGTTACATCTGACCTAAGTCAGCTTAATCATAAATGATAAGGGGAAGGAAACTTAGTTTTTTCAATGTTAACATTCGAAAAAACATCCGTTTTTGCTCAGGATTTGAAAGGGCTCCAAGCCTGCTGAAGAATTTCAAAAAAAATAATTCATCTATTGAAAAACACCATTTCAAAACAATATTTTCAAATATTAGGGAAGCATTTCTCAGCAGGTTTCAGAAACTTAAAAACAGAAGAGCAGCTTTATCATTTGTTAAAAATCTTCTTAATGCTACGATAAACGGGTTGACGTTTTCTTCCTTTGAAACTGACATTATTAGCTTTAAAATACAGTTGATGGATTTAAAAAACAAGGAGATTTGGCACACTAAATTTGAACACAAAGCTTGTGTTGAATTTGAAACATTATAGAAGAAAAAATGGGATCTTAGTTCACATCACAAGTGGTCTGCTTTGAATGGCTTTGAGAAGGAAGGCATGAGCAGTTTCAACGCTTGGGATAGTATTCCTGACTCTTACGATCGGCTGAAATAGCTTGCGTTTGTTTGTCCCCTTTGTAAAGATGATGATGAAGACTTGGATCATTTTCTCCGGAAATGCCCGGTGCTCTTGGATTTACGGGAAATTTATTTGCATGGGATTAATTTGATGCTTCCGGGTATTCTTAAAAATAGTAACTCAACCACAATATTTCGAGTGGGAGTATATATACATAAATTTTTAATAAGAAGAAAAAGTTTTATATGATTAATTTCTTTTGTAGTTAGATTAGGTACTTTTTGCGTTGAATTCTGTTTTTTTTTTGTGCGCGTTCGTACTGTTGTTAATTTCCTTGCTTGTGTGTTATTTATTTATATTTTTGTGTGTATATTGCCGACGGGTTTTTGTAATACACCTATCTATCTATCTATCTATCTATTATCAAGAGTAAACGGAGAAGTCGTCATATTGATAAGAAATTGGAATCATGCCATGAAGCAAAACACAATTATATAAACCTGACTGACTGAAACCTAACAAGGATTTGAATTAATTTAAACATTGAACTAATGCAATTCAAAAAAACTTTGAATTGCATCAAAAGTTTGTTTTTATACATTTTTGTTATGTTTATGTTTTACAAAAAAAAATATGGGGGAAGGATCTACAGCCCCCCACCTTAAAGAACACCAAACATCTGTTTTTACATCGCTGGTACTGATGTGTTCTCTGTTTTCTTTTTTTTCTTCACTGCTGGCAGGGCACTGGAACATCATAGAGAGCTATTTAAGAGAGAGAGCTGTTATTTAACCTAACAAGTTCACTAAATAAGCAGATTTGGCTCCCGATTCCTTAAAAATTAATATAATGTTCATATTTGGCTCTTAGGTTAGTAAGTGTGCAGGCCACTGCCCTAACCACCATTGAGATATTTACAACACGCCATTTTGAGAACGTGGATGCACAAAGTGTCTCAATTTAGTTCAATAATCCCCAAGAGTTTCAAACTGAAAACCTCAAACCGTACATGAGTAGATTCCTTTCGATAGTTTTTACCATCCCTGAGCTTGCATTAATGTAAAATTAATGATAATGAATGCTTTCTTTAGTCAATACTCGCTTATCTTAATCCAGCGAATGATGGAAATGTTGATAGACTATCAAAACGTAAACACTATGGAAATGAGTTAAATTTTAAAGGGATTACCAAACACACCATTTTTACAGCTCAGATGCACATAATATCTTTAGTTTAGTTTAACAACGTACTCAACGCTTTTTGAAAGTTTCAACAGATACCCTTTACCGTTTCTGAGATGTTGCAGATAAGTTCCTTTGAAAGTCTGGATGTACGTAGTGTCTTTTGACCTACTTAATGTCCCAATTTACGTTTCCTGACAGTTTCAGCTTCATTCTTTTAGATGTTCCTGAAACATTACAGATACGCCCTTTTCACAACCGAGATTTGTAAAGTGACTTTTCATTAAATTCAACATCCCCCTTGAAATTCTCTGAAAGTTTCAATTTAACACCCTTAAATGTTCACAAAATGTTGCAGATGTGCCGTTTCGACAAGGTGGATGCATATTGTGTCGTTTTATTTAGTTCAGCAGCACTCCTCAACATTCTGTGGAAGTTTTAACTTCACACCCTTAAATCACTTATGATCTTTTGCAGAAATGGCCTACCGATTTGACAACCCGCATCCGAATTGTGTTGCTTGACTTAATTCAACATCCCAATATCTCATAAAAGTTTGTTAATGGAAATTTTCTAAGAATGTTAATTCGTAAAAAGCTTCAGTTGATTACCCTTAGCAGAGTCTAAGGTATTGCGAATATGCTCTTTTGACAATCTGGATGCGCTTAAATTTTTTTAATTTATTTTAATAGTAGCAGTAATAGTTGCATTAATATTAGTAGTAATAGCAGTAGCAGTAATAGTAGCAGTTACAGTCACAATCAGAGTAGTAGTTGTAGCAGCCGCAAGTAGTTCAAGTTGCAGTTACACGTAGCCGAATTCGTAGACACAAGTAGTTACAGCTACAAGCTGTTACAGTCACAAATAATTGTGACTCAAAAAGTGTCTCAAATTACAAGTAGGGGTATTCACTATCGCAAGTAATCGTCGTCACAAGAGAGCAGAAGAGCTTGACCTCTTTATTGTATGCATAGACACCTCTGAGTACGCTTGACCAGAAGAGTTTGACCTCTTTATTGTATGTATAGACACTTCCAAGTACGTTTGACCAGAAAAGTTTGACCTCTTTATTATAAGTATAGACACCTCCGAGGACGTTTGACCAGAAGAGTTTGATCTCTTTATTATGTGTATAGACACCTCCGAGAACGTTTGAAGATTCGATCTTTACTTCTTCTTTCAGAACTCCGTGTGAATCTAGGAATTGAACAAGGGGCCATCACCTCTCCCACTGTTTATAATAACGGGACCCAAAGAGCCTAAGAGATTTATTGTCTTGCTGCATATTGAACGGAGTTAGTGTGTCTGTTTTATTTTATGCGGATGATGTTCTTGACTTAAGTAGGGCTGTGTTTAGTTCGAAAAAAAAATTTTAGGGAGAGTGCTAAATATTAAAATAAGATTGGTGTTTCTTTAAATGCGCCTAATTCTCAAATGCTATTATTTAATTTTAACTGTTCTGAAACCCCTGATAGAGTAATTCTGGGTGATTCTGATGTTTTACCGCTGCAGGAAATTGTGTACTTTGGATTAGCTATTGGTATATCCCTAAAATCAACTCGGAAATTACTTATTGCCCGAACCAAACGTAAGATCCGTAATGCGTATGCTGGTGCGGTTGGATCACATCTGAATCTGGGTAAAGGCCACCTTTCGAAATATGTAAAGTATATAATATCTACACACTTATATATAGGAGGTTCAGACCTTTACAGTAGGGTTCTCTGATATGCTGAATCAGACGGCGTGATTTTCATTAAGATTGCTTGACTTTTTGGTGGTGTTTCTCCCCTTTCTTTAAATTGGGCAAATTTTCTCAGGCTAGTAGTTTTAGATGAGTAACACTAAACCTAATAGACTTTACATAATTGCATTCAGCACAAAAACTCAATTCTTTTGATGCACCTATCGTTATCAAAGTTCAATTTTTTCGAGTTTTGTTATTATTGAGCCAAGTCACTCCTTACTTACAGTTCGTCACCACAAGCTGTTTGAAATCACCTATGACAATAATTCATAGTTGTGTTTCTTTTTTACATTAAAAAACAGAAATTGATTCCAAATGTAATTTAATTGTATTTCAAGTATAGGATAAAATACGAGACGGGGATTAATTAAATTATTATTTCCGGTCATTAAGCAAACGATTAGGAAACATATTTTGTGATACTCACAACCAATCCAACGATATCTTCCATTAAGTAGATATGAACCTGTAGATGACATTTCTGCTACAGATGTGCTTATATTGAAAATTGTAAAATGTCAATCCCAGACCTACTACAGTTCACGAGGTTTAACAAGACTCTTCTCGGATGTGTAACTGCAATATGTAAAGACATCACATAAGAATAGTAGGAAAAGATCAGATAGGACATGATCAGATCAGACACCGATCAGTGGTCAGATAGGTATGCTACATGAGATGAATAAGAGTTAACGAATGAAGATTACAAAGGTTGAAAACTAGAAACTACTATACGTAAAGATAGACTCTACATCGGATACTCCTTCTTTTTTTCAACCTTCTAATGACCCAACAAGATTATCTTCTAACCAAAGCTAACGACCAAATTTTCTTCAGTATTCAGTATTCTGATGCTTTTGTGTTTGAGTTGACCCATTTCAAATACTTTCTAAGCAAATCAAAAAGGGACTGGGTTGCTTCCTAATTTTCTTTCTTGTCCACTCTTTATTTGAAGAGCAGAACACAATGTAATATCGGATGGTCGATTATACTTTTTGGCTTGATTCCTTTAAAAAGACTGAAAATCTTTTAACGACACCACTTGAAAATAGTAAGGAAAAGAGAGGCCAGGCTACTTCAAAAAGTTTTCAAACTTTTTGCGTCCCGTCAGCTGTTCCAATAATAATGACATTTTCCCAGAGCAAGACTCTCGTACTATCACGCATACTCCTAGACATACTCCCAGAAGAAAACTGTTTCAATGGTTGCAACATCCTTTTCGACTTTAAAGAGAATTACAAACTCTTTCTGTAAAGAGCCAGGCCTACAAGGGCCATGGGGAGCAGCATGTCCCAAGCCAAGAACAAAGAAGGACGGTTGAGCAAAGGGCTCATCACCTATCTCCATAAAAACAACGAATAGCCTCGGACCGGATCGTACTTCACAGATGGAGACCACTGACCCTCCCCCCAGGACACGTTTTCATTTAAAGACTTTCAATTCTGTGCATAGAAAATCGTTATGGAGAATGTTACGGCACTGCGGGCTTCCGGACAAGGTTATTAGTGTAATTGCTGCTCTATATAATGACCAGTGAATACTGTACGAACCGACGATGGAGAACAGACTGATTCGATCCGGATTCACTCCTATGTATGACAAGCCTGTATCCTCTAAGTCATACTCTTCACGATCCTTATTGACCGCATTCTCCAGACATACCACTTTGTTGGAGAGATACAGATGAATGAGAGCCGCACTATCTTCGAGGGTGATTCTGCTGACGACACTGTGGGCCCTTCTCATCTAAGGGGAGGCTTACAGCAGAAGAGCTGTCCAGCACAGCCAGATGAGTTGGATCAGCAATCAGTACCAAAAAAAAATTATGCATAACAATGTTAATTCAATACTGGGCCGGCACTGATGGTTTATTCTGATGAGCTAGAGGAGGCAGCAGAACTTAAGTATTTTGGAAGCCTCGTAAACGGAAACCTCGTAAACGTAAATGGAAGCCAGGAGCGTGAGGTCATTACACATTTTGATTGTGCAGACAATACTTTTACCAAACTAGGTAAAGTCTGGGAAAACCCTGCATACTCTTCAAAGCTCAAACTCCAACTCATAAATAGTAATGTCCTCTCCTTACTAATGTATGGGTGCAAGACATGGGTATTGACAAAGCAGCTTGAAAAACGAATACAAAGTCACGAAAATATTTGCCTACGACGCATTCTGGGTATCCACTGGTCTGAGCTCTAGTTTTCTATAATCCTACAAACATAGGGAAATATAATTAGTTGGTTTATTTGTACTACTTTTATTAATATATGTTAGATAGACTTTGAATCAATAATTTTTATTCGTTTTAAGTTTCAATTTCGCTCTTTACTTCCCAAAAAACTTTTTTTTTTTCAATTAAGCTGCTACAGGTCTTAGAGTCTATTCATGGCTAAGTAGTGAGGTAAATAAGAAAACAATATTTATTAGTAAAAGGGGCGTTTTTAGTTGAGACAGAGGGGCACTTACTCCGGGCGTGGAAATTTTAGGGCGCAAATTTAAAATAAATAATACAATGGTTATAATTCAATTTGTAATTTTTGAAATTATATTTTTATCAAAATAATGTAGAGTGCAAAGTTGGTAGTAGGTATAAGCAAGCTGAATCCCAAATTTTCAGTTTTCTCAATATCTTCATCGCCATTCTTAACGAGATAAATTAATACGGGATTATTAATAATTTTGAAGAGGCTAAAGTAAAAAAAAATCCGGATTTAAATAAATGGAAAATGTTGCTAATAAATGAAAATTTTTTAATAAAAGCAAAATTTATTAAAATTTAGCCTGAAAATTTTTGGGAGATAGGGGGTGGGCTGATAAAGATTTTTCCTGGGGTGCAAGAGTGGTCCGAACCACCACTGATTGACAGGTTACGTTTTCGTTCAGTATTCGGGTTACGTTTTCGTTCAGTTTGTAAGTTCTATTTTTTTGTTTTTTTTTTGCAGTAACTTACTTGTGATAATTGAACGCAAGATGAAAATTTTGCTATTATTCGATAGTTGAGATTCGGTTGTGTCCATACGCAGTATTACATTTTTTGATATTTGCTTTGTATATTTTTTAGATTGAATTTTTCGTTAAAAATCCGTTAGGAATCGTTGAAAATAAGAAACTTTTCATGATTTTTAGCAAGCTTAGAATATTCTCCAAGAAAAACTCGAAGTAAGGTCATAATTCTAATTCAATATAATCATAGTCATATCATATCTCATTCTATTTGTTCCAATATCGCAATTAAGTATCTTCGTAATTTTGTTTAAGATATGTCTTAAGCTAATAAATCCCATAAAAGAACCTTTCCCTTTCGACGAGCTTTGCATATGCACCACAGCCTATATAGACACCAGTTGCGCAGAATCGTATCTTGCCTATAGAAAGATTTCAACACGCATCTTTAGGCGTTAACCTCTGGCGCTCCCACAGCTAATCCGGGAGCTCCCGCAGCTACAACAGCCAAAAGCATTGAAAGATCTTGGCTCTATCGCCGATGTCGCGACGATAGCTATGTGCTTTTGAAAAATGTTCGCGCAACTGGTGTCTATATGGGCTGTGATCTACACTATCTTGGGAAGGGCAATATACATCAAATTTAACCTTCCGGAGTTTTTTCCTTTTTAAGGAGTAAGGGGGTGGTGTGGGAGAGGACACCTGGATTTCGAATTTTTGTTTCAAACCTGCTTAAAAGCTATGGTACTTTGAGCCTTGTGAAACTAGAGTCTATTCATGGTAAAGTATTAATGTAAATTCAGAGACATCACATTTACCAAGGTTAATAGGCTAAGGCATCCATAACTTCTCAAGAATAGTTTGGAAGACTAGTAAACGCATTTTATCCGATCCAGCAAAACACCTTTGCGCTTAAACCTCTATGGGCCCCTAAATATACTGATGGTGAAGTAACAAGCCAAAGCAATAGACACTATGTGGTCCCGCGTGATCATAACAATACATCTTAGATATCTCGGGAAAAGTTTTGCGGGTCAAGTTGAAACTTTCAGATAGTGTTGAAGCGGGAGGGGCAAGTAGACCTCAAATCCTGACTGGAGGAACAAGGCAGAGGGGAAGGATCTAAAGCTTTGGTCTCAGTCTGTTCATTATCCCTAGTTGAATATATTCTCTGTGAAGTCGCAATAGTAGATTAATGGTAAATAAAGTTATGAGTATATTCAAAGGTATCCTCAGGATGGAGGGTCTGGTAGCTTCAGCCGCTTAGAAAAACAACAATTACGCAGGTTGTCAATTCATTAGAATTATGATACCCCTCTTTATCAACCCAAATTTATACTAAAACAAGTTTTTTCAACTGAAAGCAAGGAGCAACATTAAAACTTAAAACGAACAAAAATTATTATGTATATGAGGATGTCACCCCTCGTCATCACCTCGCTTTTTACGCTAAAGCTGGAATTTAGTCCCAATTCTTCAAGAATTAAATAAAAAAACAAGTTTTTTTTAACTGAAAGCAGGGAGCGATATCAAACAGTTCGTGGTAACGAACTGTAGTAAGGAGCGACCCGGCTCAATAGTAACCAAAACTATAAAAAAATGAATTTTGATATCAATAGCTACATCAAAAGAATCGCATTTTAATGCTGATTTTAAATATATAAGTTTCATCAAGTTTATTCTTACCCATCAAAAGTTACGAGCCTGAGAAAATTTGCCTTATTTAGGAGAATAGGGGGGAAAACCCCCCTAAAAATCGTAGGATCTTAACGAAAATGGCACCATCAGATTCAGCGTATCAGAGAACCCTACTGTAGAAGTTTCAAGCTCCTATCTACAAAAATGTGGAATTTTGTATTTTTTACCAGAAGACAAATCACGGGTGCGTGTTTATTTGTTTGTTTTTTTTTTTGTTTTTTTTTTCTTTTCCCCAGGGGTCATCGTATCGACCAAGTGGTTCTAGAATTTCGCAAGAGGGCTCATTCTAACGGAAATGAAAAGTTCTAGTGCCCTTTTTAAGTGACCAAAAAAATTGGAGGGCATCTAGGCCCCCTCCAACGCTCATTTTTTTCCCAAAGTCAACGGATCAAAATTTTGAGATAGCCATTTTGTTCAACATAGTCGAAAACCATAATAACTATGTCTTTGGGGATGACTTACTCCCCCACAATCCCTGGGGGAGGGGCTGCAAGCTACAAACTTTGACCAGTGTTTACATATAGTAATGTTTGTTGGGAAGTGTTCAGACGTTTTCAGGGGGATTTTATTTTGTTTGGGGTGGGGCTGAGGAGAGGAGGCTATGTTGGAGGATCTTTCCTTGGAGGAATCTGTCATGGGGGAAGAAAAATTCAATGAAAAGGGCGCAGGATTCTCTAGCATTACTATAAGAAAACAATGAAAAATAAACATGAAAATGTTTTTTCATATGAAAGGAAGAAGTAGCATTGAAACTGAAAACGAACAGAGATTATTACGCATATGAGGGGTTGTAAAAATACTTTAGCATAAAGAGCGAGGTATTTAGGAGGAGATAAATACCTTGCTCTTTATGCTAAAGTATTTTTAGTAATTTCAACTAGTTATTCTACGGCCTTTCTGATTCAGGGGTGATTCTTAAAGAATTGGGACAAAACTTACGATTTAGTGTAAAGACCGAGGTATTAACGAGGGTACAAACCCCCTCGTATACATAATAAAAATATAAGGCTATGAAAGTTTGTTACGTAAGTTAATTCTTAAGTTACGTATACTTTTTACTAATAAAAACGTTCGTTAAAAATTAAAAGTTCTAGTTGCCTTTTTAAGTAACCGAAAATTGGAGGGCAACTAGGCCTCCTTCTCCACCCCTTATTTCTCAAAATCGTCTGATCAAAACTAAGAGAAAGCCATTTAGCCAAAAAAAAGAATTAATATACAAATTTCCTTTTAATAATTTATGTGTGGAGAGCCAAAATCAAACATGTATTAATTCAAAAACCTTCAGAAATTAAATATAAAAAAACTAATTTTTTTAGCTGAAAGTAAGGAGCGACATTGAAACTTAAAACGAACAGAAATCACTCCGTATATGAAATGGGTTGTCCCCTCCGCAATCCCTCGCTCTTTACGCTAAAGTTTGACTCTTTGCAACAATTCTACTTTTTAAAACAATTAAAAGCTTTAGCGTAAAGAGCGAGGGATTGCGGAGGGGACAACCCATTTCATATACGGAGTAATTTCTGTTCGTTTTAAGTTTTAATGTCGCTCCTTACTTTCAGCTAAAAAAATTAGTTTTTTTTTATTTAATTAAAACTTAAAACGAACAGAAATTACTTCGTATATGAATGGGACTGTTCCCTCCTCAACGCCCCGCACTTTACGCTAAAGTTTGACTCTTTCTCTCAACTTTACTTTTTAAAACATTAATAAACTTATATCACTTAAAAGTGATTACTTATATTAAAATCTATTCGCTTGTGTTCATTGATAGTATTCATTATATTCATCAGAATCTATTCGCTATTGTGTTTTATTAAATCTTATTGTATTCAATTCTCTATGATAGTATTCATTAGAATCTGTTCGCTGTGTGTTCATTGATCTATTCATTGAAAACTTATATATTTAAAATCAGCATTCAAATGCGATTCTTTTGATGTAACTATTGGTATCAAAATTCCGTTTTTTAGAGTTTTGGTTACTACTCAGCCGGGTCGCTCCTTACTACAGTTCGTTACCACGAACTGTTTGATACTAGTTTCTGCTCGTTTTAAGTCTGTGTTCCTATTGGACATTTTTGCTATTGGACATTTGCTTGTCTTAGGTTTTAATATGGCTATTTTTCTATCTCTCTATTTAAAGACCTAATTTTGAATTAATTTTGTCTAAAAAACATACTGAAAATGAATCAAAACAATCAATAAGGAGTAGTTTTCAACAAACTAAGGAAAGTAAAAAAAATAACGTGATTTTGAATCAAATATGAACAGATTAAGGTGAAAAATTGGTTTTAAAAACTAGGTTTCTTTATTATTTTTGAAGGGAAGTGAGTTCCTTTTAATATCATTTTTCAGCCTTATCGGACCCTACCCCTTGTAATGCCAAGTCCTAAGCCAAAAAGGGACGTACCTTTGCCGGCACAGTCTTATCTACGTTTTCAGCCAAGTTTGACGTTCCAAGGGACCCCTTCATCAAGTCCTCTTCCTCCACATCCTGTTGTCAATTCAGTTAATCAGTCATTGATGCAGCAAAAGGTACTATTTGTCCCTTTATTTTACTTTCTTTTATTTGACCATTTTATCCTTCAAATTTTGTATGATTAAGAGGGGTTGCATGAAAAGTGAAAATTGTGGAAGTTTAAAAAACCGAAACATTGACCTTAACTTACTGATAACCTTAGAATTACAGTTACAAATGTTCAGAGGTTTAAAGTTTTGAGCTATGGGATTTACGGTTAATTACTTAATATTAGATGCTTGGTTCTTTTTTAACTAAATATGCATAACAAAATATTAAAACACAGAAAATCAGTTCCCAACCTACCAATAGACCAGAGGATCCCTGAATTCAAAAATGACCCTACAATTAAAGTTAAAAATATCCAGACGCTTTTGTCTGTAGTTTATAGTTAGTTATCAAATTATGCATCAAACTGTACAAAAGCAAAAAAAAAAGTCAATTTCTGAATAAGTCAGTTGAATGATATGATGCAATAATGAGTGGTATCGATACGATATTGATATGATATTGATGATTTGCTAATACGATATTGAATATAAAGATACTGTAAAATATCATAACAATATGGAATATTTGCCGGCTTAGATTTATTTCACCAATCAATTTTAGGTGTTCAATTATCTATTAGAATATGGCATTTATCTTACGGTTCAGTTCAGTGCAGCCTTGGTCAAAATTGGTCAAATTGAATTCAGAAAAGTATACAAACAGTAAATTATATAAAAAATAGTAATTGTTGGAATGGTCTTAAAAATTACGGGATATCTGGGGGGGAGGGGCAACGTTGAAGGTACCGTAAATTTAGTATTATTGCAAATGCAAAGAAAACCTGGATTCCCTTCTCTCCCGTTTACGAGCATATGAGAGAATTGACTTTAAATTCCAACTCTAGAAATCAGTATTATGTGTTCAGGAATCGTCGATGCTTGTTTTCGTGCTGGAGTGTGTTAATTTGTGTGTTTGACATTGGATTTCTTTTAATTAGTTTCCAAAAAAAGCTTGAAAAATCCCCAAATGTAATGGAGGCTGTTTTCTTCACTGACGCCTATCATAGAATTAACCATTAATTCAGGATCAAAAACTAAATATTTCCGGGCTGAGGGATTTTAAGAGTTTATTTAAGTATTATATATACATGTTCGTCGTTGCGTAAATAAATCCCATAGGATTGTGTATTATTCTAGTGTTTGTGAATTGATCTTTAATTCTTGAGTGGATTCCTTTAAATTTAAAATTTTGAGAAAATAGTTAATGACGCTTAAATTTAGCTTAATTATTTCAAATCCAAAATGTTGTGCTATTGGTTTGTAAAAACTACTTACGAGAGGGCAGAGATATATACAAAGAGAGAGGGAGTATAAAGGAGAGATTGGAAGACAAAGAAGAAGGGAGTAAGTGAGAGAGAGGAAAATATTTTGAAAATACAGTACAGAAAATTATTCATCATCATTAAATATTATCCTTTTTCCTTAATACCAACTGAATTTAGTGGAAATTAAATAGTTCGATTTTCTGTTTTTTAGTATCCCAATTTTTCATAGTTTTCCCTACATCACTTTTTTAAACGTGGCAATTTCTACCAGAAACCAAAGTTTATGATATCACAGTATCTACTATGTCATTATGTTTTTCTTTCTGGCCAAACAGATCACGAGGTGCCAAATATTAAACACTCCTTTCATCAAGGACCTGTTTATAAAGAAAAGTAATGAGAGAAATCCCGAGAAAGAAACTAAAATAAATAAACGAAGTTAAAAGACGACAATCTTTAATATGTCAAGCTTGTCTTCAAAACTAAAGGAGAAGTGTTTTCCAGCTACTGTTCCGCGTAGGAAGCATTTTATTGGCATAAGGGTACTAGAGATTTGGCTTTGAATCTGAGTTTATTTCTAGAGGTTTGTTTGTTTAAATAGCATAAAAAATGGAAACTGTATCCTTTGGCTTCCTCATATCCTGCTACAGAACCCCGAAGTGGAAGAAAAATTTGTAGATTTTTCTTATATTTCTTCGTATTTGCTTCCAGATAATTTTTTCCCTATCTCTGTTTTGGTTTCAGATAATTTGCTTTATCTTTTTCTATAACTTAATGTTTATGAAACTGTTCAATTTCATTAGACCTTAAAGTTACATTTTTTCCCTGCAATTTTTGTCTTTTTTTTTCTTGTTTCCCTTGTGGCTCGCAAGATTTTTTTCATTTTTTTATTATTTGTTTTTTTGTTTTGATTCCTCACAATTTTTCTGTTTCCATTTTGTTGTTTCTAACTAGAAAAAAATAACAAAATTTTAGCTAAAATAACACTTTTTGTTTTAGCCATTCCCTGGATATAATCCACTTGGTTTTGTGCGAATGTTTAAATTTCCCTGAAGAATTCGAAAACACACTTTAAATTTTAGCTTTTCTCTATTGTGCAACTAGATTTTGAAGTTGGACAAGAAATTGAAGATTTTAGTCCAATAATCCTATTTTTTAACATTTATTTGTCTAAGGCATTAATAACATTCGTCATTTTTTGTTCATTTAAATACTTTATTCTTTAGTTTCAGTTTTTGTTTTGATCCGCAAGTTTTTGTTTATTTTCATGTCTTTTTCTTTTTTTCGATTTACAGTTATTTTTGTCTCTATATTCTTGTTTTTAATTAGGAAAACAACGATATTATGACCTATAAATTATAAATTTTATTTGAGACAGTTGTATCGACATAATCCTTTTGGTTGAATCTGCTATTTAAATACCATGAAAAATGAAAAGCACAGTTTTATTCTTGGTTTCCTTATACTCCGCTTCTGCTTCGAAGTGGAACAAGAATTTGAAGATCCTCTTCTCATTTTATTCCGTCCTTTTGGCTTGCGAATCGTTTCTTTTTCTATTTCTATTTCTTTGCTTCATTTCTATTAAACTATAAAACTTTTGCCTAAAATGAACTGTTTTTTAGACTATCTATGGAATAAAATCCTCTTGGTTTTCTTTATCTGTTTGTTTGGTGTTTTTTCTTATGTGTTTATTTAGATTTGTTTCCTAACATCAGTACCTCTTCTGAAACGAAAATTATCCTATGAGCGAAATTACCCTGTTCCGCTTGTTTCACTATAATTAACTCCTGAAAAAATTAAGCTGATCCAGGTTGATTAACTGGTTAATGAAGCGTTCAACGTTAAAGACATTCAACGTCTCAAAAAGGAGCGTTCAGCGTTTTCGATCTATTTTTTCTGGGAATTTGTTTTCAAACATTAGGTCAGTTTCGTTTATAGGTAAAGGTATTCGATTCAATTCGAGGTCTGAAGCCATTAATATATCTCAGAAAGGACTGGCTATCTAAAATGTTTCTTGTATGTTTTGTTCGTTTTAAGTTTTTATCACACCATGTCGGCTATGAGCATTCAAAAGCTAGTGTGTGACAACTTGTGTTAAATTGTGATTTCACATATTTCTACCCCCGCCCTAGTTTAAGCTAGTTTACCACGTTCTAAAGTTGATAAGTGACAAATCTTATGATATTGTCATTAGTACCCTGCGTCACTCTGAACGAATCCAATTGGAATAAGCTATTTTTTAGAATTTTTAGAATTTTCAAAATACTTAGGTTTTTGTTTTTTAGATACAATTTTACTACTTTTATTTTTACTTGAAAATTGATATTCTTATATTTTTACATTTTTTGTCTTTCCGGACGTAAACGTAGGCCTATTTTCAAGGAGTTCTCTTGCGAAAACAACTACTTGCTAATAGCAGTAAAGAAAACGAAATTTCATTTTTCTTTTTTTTTTCTCTTTTCTGTAAGAATCACATCGTGGAGCATACTTTCTTTTGAAACGCTTGAGCCGAAATACTATGACATTTATCCATCATATGAGTAATGTAGTAACTGTCCTGTGGTTTTTGATCTGTGTAGTTTTATTCACAACCCTGCCCTGCACGGTATTCACCCAACTAATTTTTTCTTTGTGGAAATTTGATTTTAGGACATCAAAGTTTTCGACCCGCAGGAAGGATGGAAAACAGATGAGGAGGTAAATGATTTGTTAGATTTAGAAGTACATAAGGAGCATGTCTTATAGTGTTCAATAAAAGCATGTCTCAAATAGATGAATTCCATTAATCCGCAATAAGATCTCTCTAGTGGACTTTGCAGCAATTATGTCTACTCTTTTTATTTTTTAGTAGAGAAGGCCCTTCAGAAAAACGGGGGTAGGAAAAGGTGATAGTTTCTCATTTTTTTTTTTATGAAAACTTATTTGGAAGACAGATATGAGCGGTGGTGATCAGTTCACACTTGCAATCAGTGGTATGGTTAGAATGTCATTTTGGTTTGGTCGTTTCTGGAGGCTAGGGGGCCCCAGATTTCTCTAACTCAGAAAAAATATAACCTTAGTACCACAGAAAATCGAATATTTGGATAACTCTTGCTGTTAATTTTGATATTTCTGTTGCAAAATAGCTGTTTAAAAAAAAACCAAATTGCTACTTTAAACTTGTTTTTCGGTCATTGTTGCGACATTAATTATCTCCTTTTTTATCGAAAGTTTAGTGTAAAATTGTCAAGAACGACCCACGCCCTAGGAAAATAGATGAGCGTTTTACTTCGGTGCTAGTACAGTCGACTCCCGCTAACTCGAAATTAACGAAACCACAATTTTTCTTCGAGTTATGTATAGTTTCACTTATGCATGGTTCGAGTTATAAAGGCCATTCAGCACAAAATTTGACTTATAGAAGTAACGAGTTATAGAAGTATGTCAAAGGAAAATTCAAGTTACAAAGGCACAAAATCGCTAAATATATTTCCTACAGCCACTACAAAGTTAAGGATAACTTTATTAGTTTATTATAGACTTGACACATGAAAACTTTTTTTCAAATGTCGAGACTTGACTTTCTAATATCAATAATAACTTTAGTTTTTTAGGGAATAGAAACCTGAACATTAACAGAATCTGATACAAAAATATGTCGAAAAAAATTAATGCATATAAAAGTTTACACGTTGAAACCTCCATTCCGCGGTTTTGACCAACAGATGTCTCTTGGAAAACTTGGAGACACAGAGGTAAATTTTGACTTGTGGAGGTAAAGTGACAGTTAAATAACGACTTATCTACTGAATTTCGAGTTATAGAGGTAGTTTTAGGGTCTCTTCGACTTACAGAGAATAAATATAGCCACAAAATTATTTCGAGTTAAGTATGTTTTTTTTTTACCCAGACATTTTTATGGCACTTGGTATTAACCAAGTGACATATAGCGATCGCAAATTCTGTCGGTCGGTCTGTCTGTCTGCCCCGGTTTTGCTAGTTTAGGCACTTCCAGATAAGCTAGGACGATGAAATTTGGCAGGCGTATCAGGGACCAGACCAGATTAAATCGTTTTTCCGATTCGACCATCGGGGGGGGGAGTGGAAGGACGGTTAATTCGGAAAAATTAGAAAAAATTAGGTATTTTCGACTTACGAAGGAGTGATCGGATCTTAATGAAATTTCATATTTAGAAGGACCTCGTAACTCAGATCTCTTAATTTAAATCCCGACCGGATCCAGTGTCATTGGGGGGAGTTGGGGCGGGGGGAACTGGAAATCTTAGAAAAGGGTTAGAGTGGAGAGATCAGGGTGAAACTTGGTGGGAAGAGTAAGCACAAGTCCAAGATACGTGACTGAAATAACCAGATCATATGCGCTCTCTTTGGGGGAGTGGGGGGGGGAGTAATTCGGAAAAATTAGAAAAAATGAGGTATTTGTAACTTACGAAGGAGTGATCGGATCTTAATGGAGTAATTTACGAACGGCTTATCAGATCTTAATTAAATTCGATCCGGTGACATTGGGGGGAGTTGAAGGGGGAAACCAGAAATCTTGGAAAACGTGGAAATTGAGGTATATTTATCTTACGAATGGGTGGTCGGATCTTAATGAAACTTGATATATAGAAAGATTTTATGTCTCATATGCTCCATTTTCAATTCGAATCGGATTCGGGGACATAAAGGATTGGAGGGGGGAAACAGATATCATGGAAACCGGAAATCTTGAAAAATGCATAGAGTGGAGAGATCGGGATGAAACTTGATGGCAAGAATAAAAACAAGTTCTAGATACGTGATTGAAATAATTGGAACGGATCTGCTCTCTTTGGGGGAGTTGGGGGGCGTTAATTCGGAAAAATTAGAAAAATTGAGGTATTTTTTAGCTTAAGAACGGGTGACCGGATCTTAATGAAATTTGATATTTAAAAGGAGCGCATATCTTAGAGCTCTTGTTTTAAATCCTGAACAGATCTGATGACACTGGGGGAGTTGGAGGGGGAAAACCGGAAATCTTGGAAAACACTTAGAATGGAGAGACCGGGATGAAACTTGGTGGGTAGAATAAGCAAATGTCGTAGATACGTGATTGACGTAACCGGACTGGATCCGCTCTCTTTGGGGGAGTTAGGGGGAGGTTCAGTGCTTTGGCAAGTTTGGTGCTTCTGGACGTGCTAGGACGATGAAAATTGATAGACGTGTCAGGGACCTGCACAAATTGATTTTAAAAAGTCGTTTTCTCCGATTCGACCATTTTGGGCTGAAGGGACAGGAAAAATTAGAAAAAATGAGGTATTTTTAACTTACGAGTGGGTGATCGGATTTTAATGAATTTTGATATTTAGAAGGATCTCGTGTCTCAGAGCTCTTATTTTAAATCCCGACCGGCATTAAGCCTCTGATTTTCATTTTAAATCAATCCATTGATTATTAGAATGTTGCTAGAGCTCATATTCAGCTCTTATCCAAAGGCTCTTCCGGCCTCGTCACAAGTGCCATTTGAGCTATTAGCTCTTGTTTTCCATGAGAATTGAAAATAATTCAAAATATCGAGAAATTCGAGCTATCAAGGTTCGAGTTATCGAGAGTTAACTGCAGTGCTATTCTCCTTATTGATGTTATTACTCAAAGATAATAGTCCTTATTACTGTTACTCAGCAATTAAAACTATCTAATTGATTAATTAAGACGACACTTTATCTGTAGTTACTAACAGGATTGTTCTTTCAGTTCCTTGCCTGGAGTCAGGGTCACTCTGGGGTGACAACTTCGATAAGATTAGAATATACTTTAGAGTTCGAACTCATATTTAGTGAATCAACGCTCATATAACAAATATATTCTTTAAAATAGCAAAAACAAACAAATTTTTCTGTAAATTATAGGAAATACAACAAAAATATGGAAACCTAGGATTTTGAGAGGATAAAACTTAGATAAATACGTTCTAAGAGCATACTATACATGGCTTTTGTCACAAACGAGAAAATAAAAATGCGTTTCTTCTGTTTTTTTAATTTTTAATTAAGACATTAGATTTTTTATGTTTTTTTTTTAGCATTGAAGATGGCTTGGCGGAGATCCTTGCCGAAATATATACTTTTGTCATCATTACCGTTATTATCGTATTATCATTATATTCCGTTATTCTTCGTTATCGTTACTTTTGCTGCGTTATTTTCCACCGGCTGAAAATCACCCTCGTTTTCTTGGTTATTTTCTTATTATATTCTGTTTCTATATTTTCTGGTTTTTTTTTCCAAACAACAACTTTTGTGCCAAACAGCTTACAACAACAGCTTCTGTGCCAAACAGCTTACAAATGCAGCTTTTGTGCCAAACAGCTTACAACTGCAGCTTCTGTACCAAACAGCTTACAACAACAGCTTCTGTGCCAAACAGCTTACAACAACAGCTTCTGTGCCAAACAGCTTACAACTGCAGCTTCTGTACCAAACAGCCTACAACAACAGTTTCTGTGCCAAACAACTTACAATAACAGCTTACAACTGCAACTTCTGTACCAAATAGCTTACAACAACAGATTTTGTGCCAAACAGCTTACAACTGCAGATTCTGTACCAAACAGCTTACAACACCAGCTTCTGTGCCAAACAGCTTACAACAACAGCTTACAACTACAGCTTCTGTACCAAACAGCTTACAACAGCAGATTCTGTGCCAACAGCTTACAACAATAGCTTTTGTGCCAAACAGCTTACAACTGCAGCTTCTGTACCAAACAGCTTAACAACAACAGCTTCTGTGCCAAACAGCTTACAACTGCAGCTTCTGTACCAAACAGCTTACAACAACAGCTTCTGTGACAAACACCTTACAACTGCAGCTTCTGTACCAAACAACTTACAACAACAGCTTCTCTTCCAAACACCTTACAACTGCAGCTTCTGTACCAAACAGCTTACAACAACAGATTCTGTGACAAACAGCTTACAACTGCAGCTTCTGTACCAAACAGCTTACAACAACAGCTTCTGTGACAAACAGCTTACAACTGCAGCTTCTGTACCAAACAACTTACAACAACAGCTTCTGTGCCAAACACCTTACAACTGCAGCTTCTGTACCAAACAGCTTACAACAACAGCTTCTGTGACAAACAGCTTACAACTGCAGCTTCTGTACCAAACAACTTACAACAACAGCTTCTGTGACAAACAGCTTACAACTGCAGCTTCTGTACCAAACAGCTTACAACAACAGCTTCTGTGACAAACAGCTTACAACTGCAGCTTCTGTACCAAACAACTTACAACAACAGCTTCTGTGCCAAACACCTTACAACTGCAGCTTCTGTACCAAACAGCTTACAACAACAGCTTCTGTGACAAACAGCTTACAACTGCAGCTTCTGTACCAAACAACTTACAACAACAGCTTCTGTGCCAAACACCTTACAACTGCAGCTTCTGTACCAAACAGCTTAAAACAACAGCTTCTGTGCCAAAACCTCCTGTCAAGTCTGAATTAAGATCTTACGTTATATTTTCGCTAAATATTAAAAAAAGAATCTAGATTTTTAATTCAAATTTATTTGAATCTTACAAAGGACATGCATACAAAATCACAAAATAAGTTACTTTCTGAACCCCGCTATCTATGGTCAAAATATTGTCTTTCCTTTATTCTGCTGTTGAGTACACCACTGTGAAGAAGCCTTTACTAATGCTATGCTCTTTCTTTACTAGCATTCTCACTTTCTTTATTTCTTTCTCTCTTTCTTTCTTATAGCTTGAGCCAGTTTCTGCAGTTATTGACCATCCATCGGCACTGAAAACTGGGGATACCCCTCCACAACCTCAGGTACAAGCCTCTAATTTAGTTCAACATGTAGGTCCAGCATTGATGGTGAGTTAATTGCAGAAATGCAAGTTGAGTGTCGTGGACTGCAAGCCAAGACCCTGTTTAAAGCATCTCTTGTTGACAATATTTCGCAATAACGGCCGTTTGCTTACCAAATAAGTTGAAAAAAGACACGGGGATAAAAAAAAATAATAATAAAGAATACTAGTACCTGGTTGCAATTATTTTAAACAGAAAGGGTTTTTCAAATTTTTTACTTGTGAATATACATGGGTTAATTCTGTGTGTTAATACATGTGTTAATTCTGATCTTTGAATAAGGGGATCTTTTAGATAGATTTAAGTGTGCAGCTTTTTTTTATTTAAACGACATCCGTCAACATATTTATTTATTTAATGGCAACTACCAGATATAGTTGGGCAAAGAGAGATATGCATTGTGGGGCCACAGGAAGGAGGATTTCAACTTTCACACTTCTTATTCTGTAGAAGTAATTCTTTTGGGTAAAAGTGTCGTTTTAAGAAATTGCAATAGCCTTTTGCTTAATAGTTAACTTCTTACAATTACATTGAGAATTCGCACCATCTATAATAGGAGGAAAAGACACGCACAAAAAATAATGCTTAATAGGTAAAGAAAGGATTAAAAGCTCCATTTCATAGTGGGAAATGATCCCTCGTAATTATTTTAATTTAAATTTCTTCACTACGATAATTTGGTTAAAAAATATTTTCAAGTGGGCGAGAAATTCGATTCTTGCCCCTCTCCTTAAATTCTTCGGTATTCCGAACTCTGTCGAAGATATGTATCTTTTGTGTTAAGATTTCAGCCTTCAACTATGCGCTAGTGTTACTTTTAAATTATTCCCGTTTATAAAATTCCGTTCATTTTTTGAGTTACTTTTACAATCACCCATATTGAATACTAATCAAAGCGAGCATAATTTTCAGTGGAAGCTTGCTGTGAAAATACTATATTACAGGCGGATTTTTGTTTATTCGTCTTAAAACAAGTTTTGGGTTGTTTATTCCGAAATTTGTCAAAATTCTCTTAAGTTATTTAAAAAAAAGGGATTTCAATAAGTAAAATTCCAACATACAGCAGGACTGGTCTCAATTACTTGTTTTCCATGAAAAATCCAATTTTTTTCAAATCTACTGAATTTGATAAAATTTAGTACCAAAAAATTTTGTTTAGATAGAATATTTTGTATGAGTAATCTTTATAAACTTTCGCAAATTTAACTGCGAGAGAAACTACTTCTATTGGCATACCTGTGGACTGGGAATTGTTGTGATGGATCTTCTCCTGAAAAAAATGTTGGATAAAAAACAAAAGTATTTCTACCTGAGAAAATCCCCCCTCCTTCGACGAATTGTCAGTTTAAGAAGTCACAGTCGATTAAGCGTAATAGAACTGGAAAATATGGATTTGACTTAACTTATCTGGCTTGTGAACGGCTGGTAATATTTGTAAAATCATTAATAATAATTTGTAAATTTCAATTACAAATAGTCTTCGTAAGAGCTTTAAAAATGTCTTTTTTATTTTTTATTTCTTGTGTGAGGCCAATTTTCAAGTTCAAGTTTCAAGTTCAATATGAGTTTTAACTTCAAAAACAAAGATATAAAAATATAACACCATAACACCACAATAACACCATTCCGTGTGCATTGATACACGCTTGTGCCCTTAAATCACAAAAATAAGAAAGAAGAAAAGATGTGTCTCTAGAATGCTCTTAAAAATACGTATAGTTGATAATTTTTCAGATTTAGTCGTATCCATTTTCACAATTAAAATTTAAATTTACAGTGGATTTTAGCCATTTAACAGATTTTCTTTCCTTTTATTTATAAAATGCAGCAACAGGAAAAATCAGTTTTACTAATTCAATGCATTTCAATTGTTATGAATATAACACAATTTAATTTTCAATTTAATTTAATTTAATTTTAATGCATTGAATTAAATAAATTTCAATTTTTAAAAATCACCACCACCACCTTATTTTTTATTGAAAACTTCACAGACAAAGTAAAGGTATCTGAAACTGGCATAATTAATAGTCCATGGAAGAGCATTATGAAGTAGCCTAGTGATTTTTCTTCTATAGATTTCACTAATAAAAACCAGTTTGACCCAAAACCTGCATAAGAGGAAACTAAAGCATGTCGAAGTGCCCCCCCTTCCTGAACATTTTGAAAATAATCGGCAGAATGTGCAAAAATGATGTTTGGAACAAAACCGCGCTTTGTTTAATGAACTAAACTATTTCGTTTTCTTTTGCATGATCCTATTAGTGATATAATTTTTTTTTTTAATACCGTAAGAGAAGCCAAATAAAAGACAATAAAAACTAAACAAATACCTAATACGGTATTTGAATCCAAAATAATTACTTACGAATTTTCGTATTTACGAATAATTATTATTTATTAATTATTAAATATTAATTAAATATTAATTAATAATATTAATTAAATATTAATTATTTACTATTTACGAATTCATTGTAGATGGAGCCTATTTATGCCACAAGCTGTGGCAGTTTGTAATATGCTCAACTTAGCAAACTTAGGTTGGTAGAGACTAAGAATTGCAGGAAATAGGAAATGTACAGATATGCACGGAATGTAGGAAATGCGAAATGAGTAGGAATTGCTAGGAATGACAGGAATATGCGAGGTTTATACCTGAGCCTGTCCTGTCATTTCATAGCCTAACCTACACTCCTTCCTTCAAAAATATTGCTTAAAACCCTCGACCCTGAATCCAAAGCATAGGTCTGTGTAGTTTATTTCCTGATTAAAATGAGTAAATTATTTTTACTTACTAAGCAGTAAAGTTATTACGATTAATTAAATATTGAATTAATGTAATTTGTTAAAAATATTTGTTTTACAATCTTTATTCTAACTAAAAATGAAAAAAATATAGCCCTTTTTAATATAACTAAACTAAATTGTACTTATACTACCCCGTCTACTTCTAGCATTTCTTATGGAGGTGTCTGAAAATTAATCAAGGTGTCTAAAAAAGCTTAAAAACTTTAACAAAGAGGGAAGACAATCTCCCTCCAAACAGAAGATGCATTGTGACCTTGTTGAAATTATTAAACTCAATTTAATTTTGTATATCTAATTTTTAGGTTGTCCATAAGCAGTTTAATTCACCAATGAATCTCTACTCTGCAGAAAACGTTGCTAAAACTATCGAACAACAAACAGGAGTTTTAAAGACGTAAGTTTATTATAGTTTGACGTTATATCTATGCTTGACCCTTTCTGTTTTTTATTAACGTACCAAAAAATACAACGATTATGCCCTAAGTTCCCCCTTTCCCTAAACATATATCACTCTCCTGCTCATAACACCCATTTTAGGTCAAACACCCTTAAATTCTGATACCCTAATTTTGGATGTTCCATGAATGTCGAGAATGATGAAAATAAGCCGAAATTCCACATAACTATTTTCAGAAAAATACTACTTTTCTACTTATCAGAATCATCCCCTAATACCCTAAAAAAAAAAAAACAACCACCAAACAAATGGAAAGTGACGGCACTCTCAAAATTCTCACTATCTGAGATTCAGATGAGTAAGTGACTAATATTTGGTAATGAATAATCCTAGGCATGACATTAAATAAAAAAAAAAACAAGTTTTTTTTAACTGAAAGTAAGGAGCGGCCTTAAAAATTAAAACGAACAGAAATTACTCCGTATATTAAGAGGCTGTTCCCTCCTCAACGCCTCGCTCTTTACGCTAAAGTTTGACTCTTTCTCTCGACTCTACTTTTTGAAACAGTAAAAAACTTTAGCGTAAAGAGTGGGCGTTGAGGAGGGAATCGAACAGTTCGTTACCACGAATTGTTTGATAGTTGACCTTGTTAACTTTATAGAACTAGCAATATATGAACTAGAGGCCTATTCAGAGGCAATGCTATAGCGTTGCCTATAGTAAAGGCCATAATGGTTGAATTTCTTATTATAAGTTTCCCCCAGAGGCACTTCATATGGAAGGAATGGTCGCAAAACCTACGGAGGGGGCTCTTTCGATTAAAAATCGAAAGTTCTAGTGCTCTTTTGAGATTCAAAAGTGGTCGGAGAGCAACTAGCCCCCTGCGCCCTCTTTTTCCCAATGCATCCGATCAAAATTTTGAGATAGCCATTTTGTTATAAATAGTCAAAATCTCCCATAGCCTCCAGGGCAAGAGCTGCAAGTTATGGAACTTTCCCATTGTTAACATCTACAACTTTTGTGGAAGAGGTCGTCGCATAAACTTTGGAGGAGGCTCATTTGATTTGAAATCGAATGTTCTAGTTTCCTTATTAAGATCCAAAAATGACGAGAGGGTAACCGTTCCCCCTCCATAAGTTCTTTTCACCCCTAATGCTTCCGATCAAATTTTGAGATAACTATTTTGTTCAAAATAGTCTAAAGGTCAAATAACTATGGTTCCGGGTCTGATAAAGCCCCCTTACCCTCCAATAGCCCCCGTGGCGAGGGTTACTAATGCAAGTTACGTATTGTTCACATATAAAGTTTTTGTGGAAGAGGTGTCGTATAAACTTTGGAGGGAGCTCATTCAATTGGAAATGCAAAGTTCTAGTTCCTTTTAAGATTCTAAAGGTGTAGCCATTCTGTTCAAAATAGTCAAAGGCCAAATGACTATACTTCTGGGGTTGAACCTTCCCCTTAGCCACTGGGGCAAGGGTTTTAAGTTAGGCAATTTGCTTATTATTAAAATACAAGGTTTTTTATGGAACGAGTTGTTGAATAAGCTTTGATTGGAAATCAGAAGCTATAGTGCCCTTGTTAAAAGTTAAAAGTGATCAAAGGGTATACAGCCCCCTCCCGCACCCTTCTCTCCAAGTTTATAACGTCGAAATTTTATGATAGCTTTTGATAGCCTCCTTCTTTTTCTTTTTAGGTGCCCCCTCCGCTCAACACTGATCAAAGTTTTGGAATAGTCATTTTTTTAAACTAGTCAAATAGTCTAATAGCCATACTTCCAGGAATGCCATGCCCCCATTACACCGGGGAAATGGTTCAAAAATGCAATTTCCCTTGTTTACATGCAGTATTTATAATTAGGAAAGTGGAAAATATTTGATGTTATGTGTATGCGAAAAGGCTAAGGGCATTAAGGTGAAACCTTGGAGAATCTAGAGGGGTACATTATACTCAATCAAAAGGCACTATGCCCATCCAGTTTATCAAGACGGAGGATCCGCAATAGCTAAGAACTGCTGAGAGTGTTCAGTTGAAACTTTCAGGACATGTTGAGGGATGTTGAAAAGTGTTTGGAGGGCCACCAGCCCGTTCCCTCGCCTTTTTAATTGCGATTTCTCCTAAAATATTTGACCAAAATATTTAAATAGACATATTGTTCAAAATAGTCAAAAGCTAAAATAACTCGCCTTTTTAATTGCGATTTCTCCTAAAATATTTGACCAAAATATTTAAATAGACATATTGTTCAAAATAGTCAAAAGCTAAAATAACATTTAGCTTTATAGCATCAATGTCTAAGGAGCGGCTGAGGAAATTAAGTTGAAAATTTCAGGGGGTGTTGAAGAGGTGTCGGAAGGTAACCAGCCATCCTTGCTCTTCTTAGATGCTACCTCTCCTAATCGCTACTTGAAATCTTTAAAAAGTTATTTTGATCAAAAACCATTTAAAAGATCTTGTAGCTATGCCTATGAGGATGCAATGTCCCCCACAGTCCCAAGGGCAAGGATCGTAAATTATGCAATTTGTCCCCTTTTTACATACAGGATTTATCATTAGGAAAAAGGAATTTTTTTTGTTTCTTGGTGTGTTCAAAAAGGCCTAGAGTATTATAGTGATACTTCGGGGAATGTTGAGAAGTATTTTAAAATAAATCTAATGATACTATATTTATCCTGTTTATCAAAAAGGTGTCTCTACAATATCACAAGAACAGCTGAGGGTATTAAGTTTAAACTTTCAGAGAAGGTTGATAAAGATCTTAAAATGTAGTGAGAGGTCAACCAGTCCCTATATCCCATTCTCTTTTTAGCTGTCCTCTCTCCAAAGATATCTGGTCAAAATTTTGGAATAGTCATCTAGCTCAAAATAGTCGATAAGTTCAAATAACTATGCCCCCAGGGATGCCTGAGGGGAGTCACCACCTCCTCAATACCTTGCTCTTTATGCTAAGTTTTTTCTTTTGTTCCAATTGTTTAAGAATGACTCATGAAACGCAAATGTCGTTAAATTGGAATAAGAATCCTTTTTAAGTCTCTATATATTTTTGATCACCTAAAAAGAGTTTTGGAGCTTTTAATTTTTGTTGGATTAAGCCCTAACCAATCTTCTAGAACTCTTATTTGAGGGGAAAAAATTAAAAGTTTCAGAAAAAACAAAATTTCGCATTAGGGTTCTCTGATATGCTGAATCTGATGGCTTGATTTTCATTAGATGGCTTGAACTGTTGAGGACTTTTCTCCTCTGTTTCAAAAACCAGACAAATTTTCTAAGGCTTGTAGCTTTTGATGAGTGCCATTAAACTCTATGAATTATGTATATTTGCAATAAATTGGAGGTTTTTAAGCAGTGTACAAAGCCAATTCTTTTGATGTATTCGTTGTTATCAAAGTTTCGTTTTCTGAGAGGTTCCAGTACTATTGGGCCGAGTAACTTCTTACTTACAGTTCGTTATCACGAACTGATTATATGATGAGCAAATAAAACGGTGTTTATTAAATTACAAAAATAAATCTCATCAATGACACTTTATACTGACAACTGTGTGACAACTGTATATATACAACTGTACATATGTGACAACTGTGTCTATGAAAACCACGAATATATAGTTTCATAGTTTCACGAATGCACGTGTCTGGTGGTCCTTAGTGCGACTTTTTTCCCTTTTATTTCGTTTTTAAGAGCTGTTGGTGTACCATCTTTTATTTCTGATGAAGTTTCTTAAGTTTTAATTAATAACCTGATAGATAAACTTCAGTGAAAACTTTTGTGGTATATCAGATAGGTATATAAAAGTTATGTAAGTAGAATCCCTTCAACAAATACTGCAACAAACATAGGGCTTACACTTTTATTCCGTAGTGGCTTAAGATCATGAAGGAGGTTTAAAGGCAATTCCACTATTGTTGTTATCTACATAACTAAAGTCATAGATGGTGTAATTGTTAACTATAGTTAATGATGGCGACATGTTTTCTTTTCCAACGACACTTTTTTTTAGCTTCTAAGCAGTTTTTCCATTGATTTTATGGAATTTACGTCTGATGTGGGAATTGAAAACGAGACCCATGATTTTCCTATGTTAAAAGAACGACATGCTACTCGCCTGAGCCAATAAGTCATTGAGGATACTATGTTCTTAGATATACATTCTAGGCAATCAATGTATTCTTTCTGGGTGCTAGCCGACTAGTGTTAAGGACCCATATATTGTGGAATCGATATCTCAATTGGAGTTGGATATATGGTAAATAGTATCTGTGA